>NC_066511.1:25588927-25591427 GCF_024679095.1 Eriocheir sinensis
GTGTTATCTCGCCTAAATATCATTTTAATTTCCGGCGATAACTACAGACTCCGTTGTGCATCTGTATGAAAAGAACAAGCAAGGATTAGTTATCAGTACATCACTTTCGCTTTGTAGCTTCTCTCTATGCGTATTTGTTTTGGAGACAAATTTATGGTGATTATGTTAGTTTTTCTTTAAATTCAGAGTCATATTCGGGTCAGTGACGGACGTTTTTATATTTTTTTGTTTATTCTGTTTCTTTTCTTTACCTTTCTCCTCGTTTTGGAAATATATGAAAGAATGGTTAGCTGTAGTTTCGTTACCTCTAATATTCTTTGTTTTGTTGTTGTTTACGGCAATGGAGGAAGACCAAGGGCTGAATAACAGCATTAAAATAAGAGACCGTAAAAATACTACTGCTGAGAAGGAAACAGAGGAAGGCAGCACGAGATTACAAAAACGTTGTTCAAAAACTGTTCTCCATCTTACATTTATCCTCGTTTATTGTCTCTCAAGGTTTTGCTTAACTTACATCAATGTGGTCTATTGTATCTTAGTTTAAGTTATCCTTTGTACCAATTATGTCTCTATAGCCGGAAGGCCATTCACAACCAGGACTTCAATACAATGCTGCCAAGGGCTCTGCGTCTCTGCTATTCTGTCATTAATGTCAGTCTTTCAGCCGACAGGAGCTTAGTTCACGATCCCTTTATGTCTGCTTGTCTTTCTGTCCGTCAACAATCAGAAATTTAGAACAATACTCACGGGGTCTCTGTTTGAGTGTGTGTGCGTGTGTGTGTGAGGGCGGGTGGATGTGGGTGTGGGTGGGTGTGTGGGTGGGGATGGGTGTGTAGGTGAGTGGGTATGGGTGGGTGTGTGGGTGGGTGAGTGTGGGTGGGTGCCTCCATTGTTCTCTCTCTCTCTCTCTCTCTCTCTCTCTCTCTCTCTCTCTCTCTCTCTCTCTCTCTCTTCTCTCTCTCTTCTCTCTCTCTTCTCTCTCTCTCTTGGTCTCCCTTCGTATGGTCGCCCAATGTCATCTAGTCGGTCAGATTTCATTTATTCGCTTTGCCATCACATAGGTATTTTATCAATCAATCAATGGGGGCACACACCGGGGGACGCGCCGCCTCGCCCACCCTACGACGCCAAGTCCAGGGGTCCCTCCGGGCGAGTCTCCATACAGGTCCCTTTCCCATCCTGAGTACGTCATGGCAGGATCTATCGACTTGCTCAAGTTACGAACTCCGTGGGCGTCCCCTTGGCCTCCTCCACTCAGGATTGTCTCTTGCAGAGACAACCCGATGAGCAGGATCAGCTTCTGGGTAACGTGCCACGTGCCCGTACAGCCGAAGTTGGCGTTGACAGACTATGCAGGTAATAAACGTCGAATCAGTCTCACGAAGTCATTCCCGCGATACCCCATGATTCTGCATACACATTTATTACCAAAGGCATCAATCAGCCTCTCCAATTTCCCATTAGTGTTCATGTATCATATCCATAGAGTAAGACAGGAAGCACAAAGTACTGGAAGATCGGGATCTTTGTCCTTCAGCAATGGTATCGGCAACGCCATTTACTCGTGCTGAGCAAGTTCACAACACCATGGGCCAAGCCAATCCGCTGGTTGAAAGCTCGCGCCAGGACTCCGACCTCTACTTTATAGCTTGTTCTTGGCTGGGTAAATTTTTTTTATAGAGGGAGGGGTTGCAAACCCCTCCCCGAACCAGCCCAGATCAGAGGCTGGACTGAGTGCTCACCAAAGGGCAGGGACGCGGGAACCTGGGAGAATTAATCCCCCGGTTACCTGGGTATATTGGTAATGGTATTTTGGTAACGGAAAAACAGACACAGAACATTACGAAAACATTATAATCTTACTCGTTAGTGGCTAAGTGGGCGATCATTATAATAACAATATTGATTGAAGGAGGAAGGAAACACGGGTGTGTTTGGGATGAGTTTATTCCCGACTAATTTCGCTTTCGCTTCCTCAGGGGAACTGAGGTGGCTCAGGTGTCATTCCGCTATATTATGTAGGACACACTAATAAGAATAATGATAATGATAATAAAAATAATAATAATAATAATAATAATAATAATAATAATAATAATAATAATAATAATGATAATATTAATAATAATAATAATAATAATAATAATAATAATAATAATAATAATAATAATAATAATAATAATAATAATAATAATAATAATAATAATAATAATAATAATAATAATAATAATAATAATAATAATAATAATAATAATAATAATAATAATAATAATAATAATATGCCCCGTCACGTTTACCCTAATTATCATATCAACCTTCATTACGATAGAATATGTTTAAAGTTAACTGTTGTCTCATTCAAATAATTATTTCCCACCAACACCTGATTATGCATAAATGTACATTTGCCATAATCATATCTGTATTAAAGGTAAGTTGTGAAGTGTTAGTGCCTCTGTAGCACACTAGTCAGGACCATGTTGCTTTTATATATATATAT
>NC_066511.1:25596427-25663377 GCF_024679095.1 Eriocheir sinensis
ACACACACACACACACACACACACACACACACACACACACACACAGCAGCAGCAGCAGCCGTTTTCCTTGTCCATGAATTCATATTTTGCATAAACGATATTCTTCCTATCATTTTCATGGCCTTCAACATCCTACACAAGACGAAAATACTCTGTACACGCGCGCCGCCTTCCACCCTCCCTCCCTCCAGCCTGAAAGTTCATCACTCAGCCCACGAAGTTCAGCCTGACTCTGATATATTTAACAACCTGTCTCCTGCAGCGGTATGTTGTGTTTGATCTTTAACCGACTTAATTCCCAGCAAACCAGAATAGTGTTTGAATAGCTTATCAAGTCTGAATTATTCGCGAGCTGAGTTTTGTATGACTTTTTTCTCAAGCATGCAGGTAACACTTATAAAGAACAAATCCTTTAAGACCTCTAAGAAGTTTCAGTTCTACCAGTATCTACACCAAAAACACAAACTTCTCACTCTGCTTTGCCAGGGGAGTGAAAACAACAATGGCGAGTAGCTTCGGGAAATACGTTAATTTCACGCCCTTCTTCCCCGACTCATCAATATTTCTTTATTAACATGCTGCTCACCCTCCTTCCTCTAATACCTCCTCTGCCTATCTAACCTGGCACCCTTTTCCTCGTACAGTCTAGGGAATTATCAAAACGGTCTTAGTCCACCTTCTGCCCTATCCGAACGAGCTGCTGGATGCTTCCCTCTGCTCTTCCCTTCCCTCTCACTCACATTGATTGTTCTCCTCGCCCGGCAACCCTCACATACATGACAACGTCCGTCAACTGAAAATGTAACGAAAATGCCTGCGTATGCTAAATATATAAAATGTAGGAAGATATTTTTTTTAATATATCACCATAAACCAGTGTAGTGTTGAGAGAGAGAGAGAGAGAGAGAGAGAGAGAGAGAGAGAGAGAGAGAGAGAGAGAGAGAGAGAGAGAGAGAGAGAGAGAGAGAGAGAGAGAGAGAGAGAGAGAGAGAGAGAGAGAGAGAGAGAGAGAGAGAGAGAGAGAGAGAGAGAGAGAGAGAGAGAGAGAGAGAGAGAGAGAGAGAGACGGAGAGACAAAGACACAGACAGACGGACATAAATAGAGATAGATAGATAGACAGACAGACAGACAGACAGACATAGACAGGCAAAGACACAGACAGACGGATAGAAAGAGAGGGAAACACAGACAGACAGAGGGTGTAGTGGGGGGAGAATATCAACGAAGAAAGTTAGCATGCCACCACTTGCACGACAAACCACATAACTCTGACCATCCCCATTCCCATTGCAGCCAATCATCCGAATTTAGAGCCACAGAAAAAATAAAGTTCAATGCCTAGTAACTTTGGGGGGAATCACCAAGGAAACTGATGGCACTTGCTGGGCTGTGTGTGAGAATAGTTTAGCAGGAGGATGATAAGATATAATGGTAAAAATTTGGTACTGTAAAAAGACTGGAACGGATTAATTGATTTTTTTTATGTGAATTATTTCCGAAGCTATCATTCACTTATTAGATCTGAGTGACCATCCACGTTCCCTCGTTTCCCACAGTTAAGGCGGAAAGTAAAAAAAATATACAAGAATCATCTATGGCTGGGATCAGGAAAAAACACTACAATTACGGCCTCTTTGTGAGTTTTATTCTAGCCACAGCTTTAAACCATTTCTGTGTGTGTGTGTGTGTGTGTGTGTGTGTGTGTGTGTGTGTGTGTGTGTGTGTGTGTGTTTCTTGGGGCACAGTTCCACGACGGAAGAAGTTACTGGAAGCAAAGTTTGCGCACATCATTAAGCGCGTCCCAGGGTGGTGCGTCTCGGCAGCATCATTACACTCGGCGCCCCGCGGAGGAGAAAATCCCGCGGGCCTCCAACAGCGTGAGAACGGCGCCGAGCTGGATGACGAAGGACCCGAGATGAGGGCGACACACATGCTGGCCTTGGCCGCGATAGTCACTGCTTCGTATCTTCTTCAAAAATAAATGATAGATGAATACCAAACGAAGTGATTATTCGCAATACTTTTAAAAAAGGCTTGAAATCGGATCGTGAAGGAAATCCCTGAAATATGCCTAGTTCGCAAAAGAAAAAAAAAGTTGGAGGTACAGCCCACTAGGGCATTGCATTCTGCCCCTGACAGACGGTGACTGAGTGGTTAGCGTGCGGGCCCCGCATTCACCGCGTGATGGACGACGCAGGTTCGAATCCGCCGCTACCACCTGGGATTTTTCAGTCCCCGCCGAGTGGGTTAAGACTACCCACATGCTGTCCTGAAGACCACCCATCAACCCGGACTCTAGAGGAAACCGTCCAAGTGAATCAAGAACGAGTTCCGGGGGGCAGCATGAGCCATGAAAAGATGGCGCCACAATAGAACACTTGCCTGCGCCACAACGGGCTGGGGCCGACTACCATCCAGGCCCTTCAAGAAAGCCCACCGGCGCTATAGGCTGGCACGTAAAAAAAAATATAGTGGAATGAGATACTAGGAAATCTTTAATATTTATAATCACTGAATTCACCGCCTTAACTGATGCCTGAGTTTTATTTTTATTACAGTAATGAAATATTATCATATCAGAGTATTCAAAATTCTCTATCAAATTGTTTTTTTATTAATCAGGCAACTGTCACCTGCTTTACTAAATGTCTCCCAGAAAAATACTGTTGTTGTTATGATTCACCACCATATATTCCACAGTAACCCAAACTTCAGCCTATGCTCCACTCCTTTCCTGACAAATTTCCCCTCCATACTGCCTGTCGCCAAATAGCCATAGATAGCAATGCCTTTCTTGCCTCGTTGACAACACACACACACACACACACACACACACACACACACACACACACACACACACACGCACGCACGCACGCAGGCACTCACGCACCCACGCACGCACGCAGCCACCACGCACGCACAGTTCCGTTCCCATATCACAGGAAGAGGAATAGAATGTATCGAGTTGCAGCTACGAGTACGGCGTCGTGTACTATACAGATGACAAAACAGATAATGTAAGAAAAAAATGAAACTTTAAATTCCGAAGCACGAGTTCTTTGATAACCAGGGAAAGAACAGATATCCTTCAGGACTTTACTTAAAAAGTCTCGCAAATCAGAGAGAGAAAAACATGGACTGGAAAGCTGAACCCGTGCCCCTGAGTTTCTACAAAAGGTCTGCGAGATGATCATGATTGTTGCCATCAGTATCGTCCTTTGGGATTCATAATATTAGCAAAAGCACAACTTGGAAATCCCCTCACAGACTTCTAAACTTATCTGAAACTCCTGGCGTGGCTTTTAAGTCAAATAATGCGTGTCACGAAGTAGCGAGATGGAAAACTAAAACCGTCTGAAAAGGATAATGTTCTTTCTTCAGCAACAACACCGACGACGACGGCGACGACAACAACAACGACGACGGCGATAGTGAAAACGACCACGAGGAAGATGACGATAATGAAGCTGACGACGCCGAAGATGATGACGATAGTGAAGACGACGAGGAAGATTAAAACGCTGACCAAAAAGATGATAATGTTGAAAATGACGTCTACGAGGAAGATGAAGATAATGAAGGTGACGACGCCGCAGATGATGACGATAGTGTAGACAACGAGGAAGATGATAAAGACGATGACCAGAAAGATGATGACGATGGTGAAGACGACGATGAGGAGGACGATGATGAGGAGGGTGACAGCTAAGAGGAAGCCACCGCCTGGAGCCTACACGTTCTCCGGCGGTATATGTCATGGGAACAGCGAGGTGAATCATTGGTCCGCTAGGTATTTCCGACGATATTAATGTACAGGATATTACAATGTTAATGATGCTGGGGCCGCGCTAGTATTATCCGGGAAGAGGAAATGTGACCGACGTTTTATATTGGTCTATAGCAACAATGTGTGTGGGATGGGGGTTCAGATAGACACAAACACCGATAGAAACAGGCACAATTATCGTGGGGCAGAAACAGACTGACAAACAAACTGGAAGAGTAATAGAAACAAACACAAAGGAACAGGGACATCGATACACAGAAATACATAATTGGTTCATGTATCCTCGCCACCATTCATCAAACGCATAACTATCAGCATCACAATAAGGTCAAGAATTTTCGCTATATACCGGCCAATAAAAGTGCAACAACAATAACAATACATATTTGGGCGCCCATTCAGCCGGTCTTCTTCCCCCGACTCGAGTATTGGATAACTGTATCTGTGATATAAAGCCTCCGTGACTCAGGAAAAGGCGCCAAGGAAATTTGCTCGGCCGGCGAAGTGTATGTGAGCAGCAATAACAATCGTGTTGGCATTCCTTAGTTGCCTCTCTCCGGCCCCGCATTTCCCTGCTGTCACGCAAACTTACAGCGCCAGCGTCGCCTGGATTGGCTGGCTGGTTGGCTGGTCGACACTGCTGCTGCTGCATCTGCTTCGTCCATACACTACGGCTTGTTTACACGCCGGTCTTGGAAACTGTTCCGGCATCATAATGGACGAGCGCTAACAACCTCCAAGTCAAGTAGTCCGTGTTAGGACAACGACATCTTTAACTGGGAAATCATCGTCATTATTCTTACGAGATCCCCACGCACGGTTAGGCTACTGGAAACACGAAGGCGACAGTAGAGGTGGCAGTAACAGTAACATCAATAACAAAAATAATAATGATGATGATGATAATAATAATAATAATAATAATAATAATAATAATAATAATAATAATAATAATAATAATAATAATAATAATAATAATAACAACAATAATAAAAATAACAACAATGCCACAACTACCACTACTACTTTTTCGCCCAATGATCAGAAGAAAGGTGATCTGAACACCATCGTAACACTTTGAATTTCCACTTCCGACACACCTCAGCCACGGAGGGTTTTTTTTTTTATAGGGTGGCGATAGAATAGTGGTGCTAGCGGTGGCGGTAAAGACGGGGGGGGGGGGAGTCTTGTCTCTGCCAGGTTGGACACACTTTTGTTATTCTTAGGGAGAGGCTTCGCGGGAAGAGCCACCTTTCGATACAGGTAATACAAGTGCCATGGCGAAGATGTATGTAGAAAAGGAATACTCTCTCACTCTCTCACTCTCTCTCTCTCTCTCTCTCTCTCTCTCTCTCTCTCTCTCAGATATTGCTTTCTGCTATACATCCTTTTCATTCAGCGGGCACCGTTGGCATGTACTGACAGACAATTTCTCCTCTTTCTCGCTCTCTGTCCATCCTCTCACCCTGGCACTCACGAAAAAGGGAAAATAATCCGTTCAAAATGAATGGAATGGTCCTCGGGATGCTTCGTGACCTTGGGCGTAGGTATAGTCAAAGGGAAGAGAGACAAGGCGAGTACCAAGTGTCGCTCTCCCTCCTAAGAACCTGCGGCGGGAAATGAAATAAAAATTGAAAAAGAAAAGTAACGACGCAGAATATAAAGTCAAGAGTATAAAATATCACACTTTCTTTTCCCATTCGTTCCCGCGCTTTCAAAGGGTTTGCACTGTACGTAAATGGTTCATGTATATTGATTCGAAAAAGGTAACACGCGACGCGGCTCTTTTCCTTGTAGTTATTTTTCGTCTTATGTTTTTTTTCGTCGCGCCTTTCAAGTGCTGAGAGTTGCTCCACAAAAAGAGGGAACGTCTTTTTATAACCTGAGAAGCATCTGCAGCGCGAGCACGTGTTGGTTTTATTGGTAAGTCCTGGACTGATCTTGATGTTTGGAATTAATTTTCAATAACCAGAGAAGAAAAGTAAGAATTAAATATTATCTGCACTTCATTGTCCTCAGACTATACTTTCACTACCACATGAGCCTCATTTCCCATCAGGTGAGGATTGTGTGAAATCGGGCAACACTCCTCGATTTTTTGTATGGCGTATCAAAGTGATTGGTGCCCGAAAAAAAAGAGAGAGAGAGAGAGAGAGAGAGAGAGAGAAGAAATGAAGGTCGAAATATAAATCAAGATAATTTAGTTCCCTTCAACAATCACCGATGCAGACGAGTGTTGTGAGGAGAGAGAAGGGGCGACGGTCACCTGAACTCGCTGCAGGCCACAACACCCGACATTTACACAATACCTAAGGACGATTAACTGAGGTAAGTGTGAAAGGAGATCGTTCATCAGTCTCCACTCCCCCAGAGGATGCTTATGGCTAAAATGTAAATGAATTTGTAGACCAGGGGGGTTAAAATGGAATAAATAGTACACAGAGAAATCATTACACTACTAAAAGAAGAGGCTCCCCATATGCTGAAAATTTCCATCACAGAAAGATGCAAGCGAGATTGAATATTTCCATCACAGAAAACCATGCAACTGAGATTGGCTCTCGAAAAATATCGGAGCACTACCACAAAATAAATCAGATTTTTTTTAAATAAAAAAAATACGGTCAAAAAAAGAAAATATATATATCAAAATAGAAACGCAGAGCAAAATAAAAGGAAAAATACGACACATGAAAGAAATAAAAGTACAATCAAATCAAACCCGACGCCTGTACCAGACTGTAAATAAAAATACACACCCATATGTACGACGTAGCTGCCATCGCATGCACATTGACAGCTGATGCCCCTGCCCACCCAACTCAATACTCTTGTAAATAAATCACGGCCGAGAGCCAACCGCACGAACACAATACTGTACATGGATGCTGCAAATCAAACAGATGGTGGCGTGTTGCTGCCGCTTCCATCAAGTTCGGAAGTAAGCCAACCAGGCCAACAGGCGGGAAAAAGCGTAACGAGTCACTACACGAGGCCCTTGTCGTCCTTGATGGTGAGTGTGTGTGTGTGTGTGTGTGTGTGTGTGTGTGTGTGTGTGTGTGTGTGTGTGTGTGTGTTTTTGTGTGTGTGTGTGTGTGTGTGTGTGAGAGAGAGAGAGAGAGAGAGAGAGAGAGAGAGAGAGAGAGAGAGAGAGAGAGAGAGAGAGAGAGAGAGAGAGAGAGAGAGATGGGTAAGGGAACGAGTGCCATCGATTATATCCTCGCGTGAACTGTCTCCGCGGTTGTACAAGCACATACACGCACGTGTACATAAATCATATAATTATCTAATAATAATTTTCCTCCTCACGTCAACAATAAATCTAATCATACAGACACACAAGTATATGAAAAAAAAAACATAAGGAAGACCTTGCATGTGAGCGTATTACATCAGAACGCTTTCTCCTTAACAACTGCACCACCAACAAATCTTATTCGACCCAAAGGCAGCCAGATATGCACGAAGTGGGTTAATTTTTAAGATGATGAATTCCCTCCGTGTTTCATGATACCTCATCCATAATCCTCTAATTAACTTGGGTCGTAACGAGGTTATTCAGGGTCTGGTAGAGAGATGTATATTTACAAGAAGACACCCCTTGAATCCCCTTCCTCTCGGCGCCGTGTCTACGGGTCACCATCCCCTCATTAGCGAGTTGGCTGACTGGCAGGCTGGTGGCCGCTGCTGCTGTGGAGGGGACACGAAGAGCTTGTGGCAGTGATCTCGAGGACACGCTACAGCATAATGTTTCCTTAATGGTGTGCAGGGGAGAGTGCTGAGGTGTGTGTGTGTGTGTGTGTGTGTGCTCTTGTATGGGCAGGAGGTGCTGCTAGGAGTGTGAAGGGAGGTAGTGGCATGGGTAAAGTGAACTATTGTTGTTGTTGTTCTTGGGATGGTGGTGGTGGTTGTGGTAGTGGTGGAGATAGCAAAGGTGGCGGTCGTGGTGAAGGTGGTAGTCGTGGTGGTGATGGTAGTGCAGATGGTGGTCTAATAAGGGAAAGGTGTTGGTTCTTCTCAAAATAACATCAACAAAAAAAAAAGGCCAAGGTACATTTCCATTATTTTGTATGGCAACAATATTATTCATCCTTCCTCCAGGCTCTCATGCAGTGTTGCTCCCTTAAGACGCCGCAGTTTTACGTTCTTGTTTTGCATATTAAGTGCGTGTATGCTCCAGGAACACTCCGTCTTCTCTCTTTCAGAAAATCCTCGCTTTACTTGCGACTCGAGCTGATCGGAAAACTGTAAAGACTAAACGGAGAGAAACAAAGGAAGAAAAAAAAGAAAGCGGACCATGAAAGGAGAGCAACGAAAAAAACGGATATAATAGAAAAGGGGAAGAAAAAGTTAAAAGAGGAGAATATCTAACGGGGTGAAATTAAAGGAGACGATAAACACAAACCCACAGAGTCTTGTAGACAAAGAGACAGACAGAGGGAGACATGTAGACAAAGACAGAAAAGACAGATAGACAGACTGAGAAACTGACAGACAAAAAGAATGGAAAAACTATAAAAAGAATGAAGAGGGATACTAATCATAGAAAATTAAAAGAGAGAAAAAAAGAGGGACATGAGGGAAAGCATATGAGTGTCTTAATCGGCAGGAAACCACGCTACGCTACCATCAAACCACCACCACCACCACCACTGCCACCACCACCACCACCACAAGCCAAAACAGCAAGTCGCGGCAGCCCTGCATACAAACAAGTAGAAAAAAAGACACCAACAAGAACATTAAGATGCAGGCAGCCACGCACAGTGAAAGTGAAGCTGAATTATGACCTCCAAAGGGATAGAAGAAAAGCCTCCGCTATCACGCCGTACTGCGGGGAGGAAGAAGTGATATTAAGGGATAAACAGAATGTAAGTTATATATCGCCAAAAGAAAGAAAGCCATTTATCTTTTGTCATGAAGGAAATATTTTTTTGCTTCGTCTCCCCCTCTCTCTCTCTCTCTCTCTCTCTCTCTCTCTCTCTCTCTCTCTCTCTCTCTCTCTCTCTCTCTCTCTCTCACACACACACACACACACATTTTTCCCCACGTCAGGGAACGCGCGCCAGCCAAGACTTATGTCGTGGCCGCGCGATGAGCAGGCCGCACGCAGCCCTGCCTGTAGGGTGCCCGACGAGCACTGAGCCAGGGGCGGGAGGCACAAAGTAAGATAAAGGTGGTGTTGAACTCTTGGGTAGCGGCAAGCCAGGTTTCCATTACCCGAATGAGTGGAGGTTTGGGGAAGGCCTCTGCCGCCACACGCACAAACATGGCCCACACAGTTTTGAACAGGCGACCATAAAAATATTGTGTTGACTGTTATATGATATTATTACAAGTATTATTATCATTAGTATTATCACTAGCTTATTATAACTGGAGGTAATAGTAGTTATAGTAGTAGTAGCAGTAGTAGTAGTAGTAGTAGTAGCAGAAGTAGTAATAACAGAAGTAGTAGTAGTAGTAGAAAAAAATCCTGTTTAACAATGTCTCAATTATCTTATCCCCGGTCTCATCCACATTGCAGAGTATGATATTTGGCCTTATCTTTTCCACACTTTTTGTGCTGACTTGCTCAATATTTTCTAATTTCTGAGCTGCTTCATTCCTTATATTCTCATCCTCAAAAATATTACCTCCATTCGTGAATCTTGAATCGGTAATCTGAATGCCTTGTAATGCCTGGGAAACTTCATTTTTCATCTCAGTAGCATATTTAGCTTGATCAGATACCTTCACGACAAGAAGATGCTTCTTCCTCCTCCATTTAGCAAGCTGGCGCCAGGTGACTCTATCTTGTCAGAGTAAAGCACATCTGCCACCTCACCCAACTTCTCATTCACACTGAGTGCCCGAGTTACAACTTCATCTTTCACAACTAGTATTTCTTTAGATAATTCTTGCTTAAATTCATGGTGGTTGCTAAAGATGTCTTGTGTAAGCATGGCGAACACACCCAGTTTATTTTGGGTACATTATCCTGCTTGATCCTTGTCATATGAGCACACTTTACATGACACCACTTAGGGTTTAAACAGCATGCAATCCACTTATCCCCTGAATAGTCTTCACAGACGCAACACACGTTTCTCAGAGTCCTGCTCCTACTGCTCGCCATTGTCGAATCAGCAGTTTCAAGAGAGCACACAAAACCCGTCCAACCGCTCCCACTGTCACTCACTCGCTACAAACAACTTTTTTTCAAGGAACAATAAAAAAAATAATGTCTCATAAAACCCAGAAAGAAACGAACAAACAACCCTCTAAGCTCCTGGCATCGGATCCCATCATTACCATCTTCTTGCTGACTCTTCTGACTATTCAATTCAACCGCACTGTTGTTTCGTATGCCTGTTGCTATTCTCATCTTAACTGCTGTTCTGAGCTGGCTAACTGCACGTCTCTAACCATTCTGCAGCCTCACTACACATGAATTTCTTCTCTAGCTCTTCACTATCATGCCCAGCTTCCTAATAAAGTATCATCCGTATTATCATTCCTTCATCCCTCTCATCAGTAAATTTTTAAACAGCCTTACTTTGTCTGTAGTCCTCCTTTCTACGACTTGAACGCTTTTAAATGAGAAGTATCAAGACATTTATTCAGCCTTTCTTTCGAGACTCCTATTGTTTGGAGCTTTCCATGTCCTCAGTTTGTGTGGGAAGTGCTTTGTAGGCTTTTCTGTGTTTTTGTTTGTCCTTGAGCTGCCTCCTTTCTCATAAAAAAAAAATTCACGCCGCTCACCAAATAAATTCACTTAAGTAACCCCAGAAGCGCCAACAAGCCAAGTCAAGCCAACGATCACCAGCGAACGAGCACCTCACGCCGACACCCAGCCACTAGGAGTCAGAATTTACGGCACGTACGCGGGCCAGAAAGCATTAACTCGGGTACCCTTCCCTCCTGCACGTCAGAGAAACTAACAGGTACTAAAGCATGCCGTGTCGTGCCTAGCAATGCTGTGGTTGGTAAACGGTCTGCATGCATGAATTGAGACTTTCAGAAAGGTAGTAAACGAGCAGGGACAATCCGGTGCATGAACAAATGAAAAATGAGGAAAGCAGGACCAAATGAGCACCCTGGTAGAGCTGGAGGGCTTAAAAACGATAGAACTAGAAAAAAAAATAACAGGAAAAGTTAAATGCTGACGAAAAAAAAAATTCTCCATAAAAATTATAGTAAAATATTTCATCACGAAATAAGAAAATAATTCAATAACTAAGTTGAATAAAATGGAGATTTTAAGAAGGGAAGTAAAAAAAAATACGATAAAATGTGGAAGATATACAAATATGCAGAAAAAAAGCACTCGTTCTTAAGTATAAATATAAAGTAATACAAAGACAAGTAACTCGAGGAAGAAATACTGGTCTTGAAAAAAAAAAACAGGAAGAGAGAGAAAGAAGAATATTTGGCAGGTAAAGACTCAAGAGCTCAAGAGGGTTTGAGAAAGAGAGAGAGAGAGAGAGAGAGAGAGAGAGAGAGAGAGAGAGAGAGAGAGAGAGAGAGAGAGAGAGAGAGAGAGAGAGAGAGAGAGAGAGAGAGAGAGAGAGAGAGAGAGAGAGAGAGAGAGAGAGAGAGAGAGAGAGAGAGGAGAGAGAGAGAGAGAGAGAGAGAGAGAGAGAGAGAGAGAGAGAGAGAGAGAGAGAGAGAGAGAGAGAGAGAGAGAGAGAGAGAGAGAGAGAGAGAGAGAGAGAGAGAGAGAGAGAGAGAGAGAGAGAGAGAGAGAGAGAGAGAGAGAGTGGAGAGCCTCCTTGACAGCCCTTCAAAGCCAATTTATTAAGTACATATTCCACGTATTTGTTGAAGGATGAATACTTGAAAACATTTTTAACCCACTGACGACAGGAGTGTGTGTGTGTGTGTGTGTGTGTGTGTGTGTGTGTGTGTGTGTGTGTGTGTGTGTGTGTGTGTGTGTGTGTCATCTTGCAATTACTGAAAAGAGACACACAAAGGCAGACAGAGATAGGCACAGAGACACACTAACAGACAAGTAAACCGACAGATACAGACAGACAGAAACAAGAGCAGAGACACAGAACAGATAGAGTGAGAAAAGGACGTAGAGAATCCAATCTCAATCCACAAATCTACACATACGAATACACCAAAAATAAATACATGTACAGACAAATTCTCCCCTGACAAAACCACTCCTCTGTTGCCTTTATCGTCAGTTTGTCACTCCGGCTTGTCCATCAGAGCGAGCCTTTACAACACAGCCGGCGCACTTGTCAGAGGCGAGAAGACACGCTATCCGATATGTCATTTGCGGCAAGCAAGGGCGCATAGCCAACAAAGGGACAGGTTAAAGGAGGAGTACTGACACCGCCTACCTTGCTATCTGTATGCAGGCCTCTCGCGGATCATAAACGTGAGGTGAAGAGTCGTGTGTGTGAGGTGGTATGTGTGTGTGTGTGTGTGTGTGTGTGTGTGTGTGTGTGTGTGTGTGTGTGTGTGTGTGTGTGTGTGTGTGAGAGAGAGAGAGAGAGAGAGAGAGAGAGAGAGAGAGAGAGAGAGAGAGAGAGAGAGAGAGAGAGAGAGAGAGAGAGAGAAGAATTTATTTTAAATCGTTTCCGAGGAACACAGTAAAGGATAATCATGAAAGCAAAGAATGAAGAGAGGGCTCAATGGAGAGATTATGAAAAAAAATATTAAAATACATTATATGGCAGAAAAACAAAATAGCTGTCCTCTGGTATGAAAATTTAGGACTGAAAATGAAAATTAGGAAAAAAAATATTAATTAGGATGGAAGAAATGTGTATGCTTAATCAAACAAAGCTGGACGTCCACCCCTTTACTACTTTTCTACTTTTCCGATCACTAAAGAACGACTCCCTACCACCAGGACGTCGTGAAACACTTTTTATCGCTGTCTTTTGTCTTTATTTTTTATTTTCGAGCTGAGGTAGGCAAGGCAGGTTTCCGGAGCTTCAGCGCGTGTTGTTGTTTACGTGGCCAGTTTACCTCAATAATTGAGTTTCCCCTCTGACTGTTTGTTTCCATTTCACAGTTCCAATCCACGACCCCATCTCCTCCGGCGTGTGTGGGGGAGTGGAGCTTATGGCCGAGGCGAGGCACTACTCTCAAACACATTTTGAAGCTATCTATCCATTTCGACAAACCTTGCACCGAAACAATAATTAGGTTTTCTGCAAAAGTATGATTAGACTCTTACAAATCTTTTTGAAAATATCTTTATTTCATGGCAAACCATGAGACAATAAATACATAAATGAATGAATAGTTAAGCAAATATAATACATGAATAAATAAGTAAATAAATTAACAATGAAAATAATCACTTTACTGGAAATAAACCTTTGCAGAGTTTATACACATTCCTGTCGGAAAGCCCTTTACTTTCTAAACCAAACAAAGAAAATAAAATTAAATATTTGTACAAAGACAAAACCTTTCCACAAGCATATAAAACATAAATTCTCATGGGACGTTATGCAGTAGTATTAAAAGTAAATCCCTTACACACAAAAAATGGTTAGACTCCTTTGGGAAATTGAAGGAAAAAATATGTGGTCGACGGGATTTATGAACCTGTGAGGGGAGAGAAGGGAAGGGAAGAAGCGGCGGCGCGGACGAGTGAGCGGCGAGCAGGATAAGCGTCTTAAGGTCGGCAATGTGGCCCAGGTGTATCCAGCCTCTGCTCTGACCTCTTTAGGAAAATCAAGGCCCGTAAGGGGGTCCTAGGGGAGCCATGACACTTTAGAAGGAAGTATCAACTTTAATACACCTGCCATAAGGTTTAATCTCCCACACGTTCAGGAAGGAAAATAGATCTTACGGCAGGCAGGTCGCTCCATTATGCATGCACACGACTTCCTTTGATAATCGGATTACGCGGTAGACGTGGCAGGAAGAATGAGGCCCCGCGATGCTCTGTGCCTCAGGTTATTGATGTGAAAGGGATGAAAGGTTCGGAGGGAGGCGGGGGAGGTGGGACGGACAGTTTGGTGGGCGGGTGGGCATAAAAAAAGGGGGGAAAAAACGGTTCATGCTCGAAAGGGAAAAATGAGGCAAAGTCAAACAAAATTTATACGAGTTTTATAATAAAAGTTTCATCCGTTTCTGTCAGTTTCTGTTGTTCTCTCTCTCTCTCTATTGTAAGTATTTAATATAGAGAGCTGCAAATGCAAATGTGCATGCGCGTATGCGACAAAAAGACATGTTTCTACTTAAGAGCATATAGACAACGAGAGAGAGAGAGAGAGAGAGAGAGAGAGAGAGAGAGAGAGAGAGAGAGAGAGAGAGAGAGAGAGAGAGAGAGAGAGAGAGAGAGAGAGAGAGAGAGAGAGAGAGAGAGAGAGAGAGAGAGAGAGAGAGACGGGTGGGAGGGAGGTAAAGGGAACAATGTGACATTTGTATAAGCAGATACTTCTCTTTTAGCAGGAAAGCTTAAAGAAAAGTAAGTATAAATTGTGACAGGTCAACCTCGGAAAAAGTAAAAAGGAAACAAAGTAAGCGATGATGAAGAAATCTTAAACATAATCGCTCAATAGGTGTGTGTGTGTGTGTGTGTGTGTGTGTGTGTGTGTGTGTGTGTGTGTGTGTGTGTGTGTGTGTGTGTGTGTGTGTGTGTGTAGATACATAGATAAATAGATAGATACATAGATACATAGATAGATAGATAGATAGATACAATATATAATTGGCACACTTGAAATTCTGGAAATTCAACCTGCTGTGCATTTTTTTCTACTTTGGCCCTTCCCTTTTAGCAGCCTCTCTCCCTCTCTCTCAAGTATTTAAAATATGTACATTTACAGCTTTTTTATTTAGCATCAAGTGTACAAGTATCATGAGAGCGTTAGATTATTCACGAGTGCCTCTGAATAAAGGCACAGAGGATCGGGATACACTTCGAACTTGTGATTATTTCAAACTGTTTTGGATGAACCTATACATGGCTTTAAGCAGGGTTTTTCCTGCAGCTTCGGTATGTCCCGAATTATTGTAAAAAGTGTCGTAAATAAATATATCACGTCGCTTCCAACATAAGAACAGACACAACTGATATTGGAATCTCATATATCAAGATACACTTTTTTTTGGGGGGGGGCAAGCAGAAAGAGATTTCTGCAAATGTACTGTAGCTCTCCATAAACATTTCCTTAAAAGTTCAGGACCTATTGTCACTCTGCCTCAAGTAGGTCAAAAAGTAAACTAAAGACAATTCGTTGAAGTCTTGTTTCTTTTCATTGTTAGGACTTTTTTTACTTATATTTCAACATGAATCCAATATAAGCAGTTATTCATATTCCTGCATAAAAATCTCTCTCTCTCTCTCTCTCTCTCGGCACTTTAACTCTCCGTGAGATAAGAGACTGTCGTTACCCAACCCACCGTTCCTCCGTCTTTCCTAACTCTCTGGATTATTGGAGGAATAACTTTATGCACACCAAGAATGGAGCATATTTGTGGGCATCCATCACCTCCGTGTCTCTGGCAGAAAAGGAGGAGGAGCAGGAGGAGGAGGAGGAGGAGGAGGACGAAACCATCTAGCAGGGAAGAAATGAAAGAAGGAAGGAAGGGACCGTATCTCATGAATGTTGAGTTTCAAGATCAATGAATGGCAGTGATGAAAGAGATTGTAAAGGGGCGTTTGTTAAAGTGTGTGTGTGTGTGTGTGTGTGTGTGTGTGTGTGTGTGTGTGTGTGTGTGTGTGTGTGTGTGTGTGTGTGTGTGTGTGTGTGTGTGTGTGTGTGTGTGTGTGTGTGTGTGTGTTGGCAATTGTGGTGTGGTGTGCAGTTGTTGTTGTAATAATTGTAGAAGTAGTAGTAGTAGTAGTAGTAGTAGTAGTAGTAGTAGTAGTAGTAGTAGTAGTAGTAGTAGTAGTAGTAGTAGTAGTAGTAGTAGTAGAAGAAGAAGAAGAAGAAGAAGTAGTAGTAGTAGTAGTAGTAGTAGTAGTAGTAGTAGTAGTAGTAGTAGTAGTAGTAGTAGTAGTAGTAGTAGTAGTAGTAGTAGTAGTAGTAGTAGTAGTAGTAGTAGTAGTAGTAGTAGTAGTAGTAGTAGTAGTAGTAGTAGTAGTAGTAGTAGTAGTAGTAGAAGAATATACCGCTCACAACGCAACTCTAATAGATGGAGGCCCGTAGTAGTAGTAGTAGTAGTAGTAGAAGTAGGTGGTAGAGCATGTGTTGTGTTTAGATCCGTTAATTTGTGTCATATGTTAGGTTCTACAGCCGATACTGCCTTGGATTGTATACCAAAGTACGCGTGAACGTGCTGTGAATGTAACGATATATAGTGTAGCTCGGTGCCAGTGACAAAGCCGGCGTTAATTACGAATTACTGCTGGTTGAGAGGAGCCTAGGTGATGGCCGACAGTTTGAAAAACACTTTGTAACGATATATATATATATATATATATATATATATATATATATATATATATATATATATATATATATATATATATATATATATATATATATACTGGGTCAGAGGTGAGGAGACAAAACACGGACCCTCGCTGGGCATTCCCTGCTTCCTTTAACGAAATTGAGAGAGAGAGAGAGAGAGAGAGAGAGAGAGAGAGAGAGAGAGAGAGAGAGAGAGAGAGAGAGAGAGAGAGAGAGAGAGAGAGAGAGAGAGAGAGAGAGAGAGAGAGAGAGAGAGAGAGAGAGAGAGAATATAGTTTTCCCATGTACTACATCAGCCAGTGTATTTACTCTGTCTGTCAAATATATTTAAATGTCACTGATGTAGAGGGGAGTGGGTAATTCTGGCTGGGGGGTCTGGGGGGTCGGCAGTGGGTCAGTTCTCAAGAACGAGGGTACATATTAGGCAGCTTCTGCTAATCAACTCATATGTGTAGGATCAGGTAAATATGAAAGATTGTAAAGTGGTGGCGAGGAGCAATGGTTGTGGAAACATAAACAACCATTCTAGTATTACCGCAAAGGCAGAGTAGGCATATGTATGCGTATGTCTGTGTGTACGTATATGGGGGGAGACAAGAGTCAAAGTGGGGTCTCTGCTACTGCTGCTCTGTTCATCACCATAAATAGCAACTGAGATACGCTCTCGTAATGGCCCCGAAATGGAGCCCCCTCAGTGCTGCGTCTGCTCGTCTACCCATCAAAACTGTGTTCGGTGTGCGCAGCCAACCTTGTGTTAACTGTAAGAGAGGCTGAGACTGTCGAAACCCAAACCCTCAACGGCAGGATGTGGAAAATGGGTTGCAACCACAAGTGGTGCCACTCCAACATTCAGTGTCACAGCCTTCACCACCAACACCACCCCGTCATCACTCTTCCTCTTCGACTGGACAGGGCGCGACGAAGGTCGGGGGAAGCTTCGCTTGGAAAGGGCTAGCGGAGGGGGAAGCGACGGGGTGGGTGGATGACACATACCTTGAGGTTGTTGGGTGGTCTGCGGGCAATCTTTTTCTAATCACCCTGATGTGGAGCCACAACATTTATCATCAAAGAAATTGTCACCCTGTTAAATAGCTACATCCAGAATTATAGGAGAAGGGAACAGATCCCAGGAGACGGGACACAACCCCCGATTAATACCTGGTACCCATTCACTGCTGGGTGGACAGGGGCGTAGGGTATCGGAAAAGCCGCCCAAATTTTTCCACTCCGCTCGGGTATCGAACCTGGGCTCTCTTGGTTGTGAGCCGAGTGTGCTAACCACTGCACCACAAAGACCCCTCCAAGCTATGGAGCCCTCCTTGATTATGTGCCGGGAAAATAAGCATGGGTGGAGGTATATTTTATGTAGTAGTAGTAGTAGTAGTAGTTGTAGCAGTAGTAGCAGTAGTAGTAGTAGTAGTAGTAGTAGTAGTAGCAGCAGCAACAACAGTAGCAGAAACGGTACCAACAGCAGTAGCAGTAGCGATAGCAGTAGTAGTTGTAATAGATATCGTAAATACATTGAAAAGAGTAGTGATCATGCACAGGTTTTCTTCCCGCCTGAAAGGGAAACGGACGAGCAAGAAAAACAGAATGAAGAATTTGTCGCACACACAATAACGACTAACCATGAAGGATGATGCTGAGGGGGAAAAGTGTTCATCGGGGACGCGAACGATGAGCTTCGGGACAAAAACAGAGAGTAAGTATGTAGCCCCTGCGTCCCATCGGCGGTAAACATAATCGTGATCTCGCCAGTAGATAAGAGACACATGGGACACAGAGTATGTTCGCTAATGTGTGCGTAGCGTGCCAATTAGTTCTTATTTCAGGAAAAAATACTGATTAAAATTTTTTAAATTATATTATATCAAAGATTGAAATTAAATATAATCAAAATAAGGTTTTATATCGCCTTCATTTTGACATTTCAGTTTTACACCAGCCCAATATTCCAATTTTACATTTTTTTTTTATTTGACTTACTGTAAAAACTGAATAAATAACTATGTTTTCCTATATACTCAAAATAAACCACAATAATTATTCAAGCATCTATTTCAGATTTTTTTTTTCAGGTAATCATATATAGGTTACCAGCATTGCGGATGGGTAAATTTACCCCAATTCCAGCACTAGCTTTACTAATAATATACAAACTCTAACATTAGACAAGGACGTGGAATGTGAAGTCGGTCTACTGAATGTGTTGCTTCCCCGTCGGTATTACATTGTTAAACCGGGTGAACCAGAGTGTAGTATACATCTTAAAGTGGTATAAGACCAACGACAGATTCAGAAGCTATTGAAAGACGCACACTGTCAGAGGCTATTAATGCTAATATCTTGTATAATGACACTGGGTATTTGCTGATGTGTGTTAACGGTATAATAACGACATTGATAAAGAAGATGGTCGATGGATACAACTACCATTTACTAGCGTATTCTAGAGAGGTTCTTGCATTTAGCTCAACAAATGATCATTTAACTTTGTTCTGCTACAATGGTTATCATCCACAAGTTGTATTTATTAAGGTTTCCTTTGATACGCGACTGGCCCAGGTTCTCGGTTTTGTCCCCAACTTAGGTTATGCTGTGTTTTCTTCATTGGGTACACATGAAGAACAAAAAAAGGTTCTTGTTCCGTTACATGGTCATGCCCCTCTGTTGAGAAATGGTGACGTACACTGTGTTCTCATTTACACTGACCTTGTCAATCCCTCTAGGTATGCAGGGAAAAATGTAAATATTCTTGATGCCTTTTCGCTCTCCGGAGGTCTAACAAAAGGCGTGCATCCAACTATATATAAGTCCCTTAAATGATTCGATTTATGTTAAACTCATAGTTCAAAAAGGTCGTCCTATGCATTTCGAAGAAGGATACCCTGTTACATGTTTACTTCATATCCGATCGCGTTGAATCTTTGAGTACATTTTGCTGTAGGAATGTTGTCCATTTGAAAAGACAGTCTCCTCGTCGCCACCATGCGGGTTACATTCATCCCTCCTTCCGTAGCAGAATATCATACCCTGTTTTCGAATGGCAAACAGATATCCCGAGGGAGTGGTATTGATGATATAGTCACACTTTCTTATGAACCAAGCTATCACAGAGGCGGGGGTTTATTGGAAACAATGTTCTAGATGATATTTCACAGGGAAGCAACTTGAGAAGCTCTATAAAAAAAGCATGGAATTAATTCCTTAAAGCAAGCTGCAATGAAATTGACTAGAGGAAGCGGGAAAAAGAAAGTCAAGCGAGTCGGGAGGAAAAGGTGTCATAAAAAGGACATCTTTACCGAGTTGTAATCATTGTTGAACTAAGAGCAGTATGGCGAGCATCACCAGCGCGGTTGGTGTCGGGGACCCGCGTTCTCTCCCCTGGGGCAATATGCCGCCGGTGTCAGTGAATTGTTTCCCCGCCCCAACAAAATGAGATTATTGGAAACAACGATTGCCTCCCTTTATGATGCTGATGTTTTACCTACTAACCTTGGATTCAATATGAAATTATCCGATAGATAAATAGAATTTCTCATTCCTGGAACACTTGGCAGTTTTATTGATTTGGGGAAATTGGTGTTGCACACCTCTTTACGCTTAACTAAGCCAGACCATGGGTAGGCGGTGGCCGAAGTGATAGCGTACTGGACCAACATTCGCCGCGTGATGGACGACGCGGGTTCGAATCCTCACGCTACCACTCGGGTTTTTCAGTCACCGCCGAGTGGCTTAAAACTACCCACATGCTGTCCTGAAGACCACCCATCAACCCGGACTCTAGAGGAAGCCGTCCAAGCGAATCAAGAACGAGTTCCGGGGGGCAGCATGAGCCAATGCAAGATGGCGCCACTATAAACACTCGCCTGCGCCAGAACGTGCTGGGCCGACCATCAGGCCCCACCTGGAAGAAGCCTTGGGCCGACCATCAGGCCCCACCGGGAAGATGCCTACCGGCGCAATAGGCAACAACGTAAAAAAAAAAAAAAATGACAATACTACTCCTCTCGATGACGCTCAACATGTTGAATTTACAAATAATGCCGCGCACAGCCTATTCAAATCATTGCAATGTTTTTTTGGAGATGTAGCTGTTGACAATAATGTACTTTATGGGTACACGTTATACGTTAAAATGCTGAATACTTTATCGCCCAACAAATTGAATACAATTGGAGCCAATGCTAATATTACCATCCCAGAGAACGGTTTTATTTCCAAAATAACAGCAGAATACTTTGACAATGCCTGCGCGCAACACAAGACCATTATGAAGCGGGTTAAGACTCACGGTATACAACTCTGTACCCCGCTTCTTCTGGATATACGTTCTTTAGACAGTTACTTGCTCGATGGTATTTCGGTTAGACTCCGAATGGAACTATCTAGTAATGCATGGCTGCTAAATTCTCCAACTGGCGATAACATTCGTCTGCATATAGATTCAGCCAAGCTGCTTTATACGCGACTGTTTCCTTATCCTAATGCACTTCATGCTTTGAACGCGTCTCTCGCCACAGGAAATCTTTAAAAATCAACATTTACCAAAACCCTCTTGAAAACCTATGTGCTAGCCAAAGACCAAACCTCAGGAACGTATGATCAACCGTGGGGTAATGTTATTCCGGAAAAACTCTCGCTTATTATAACGAGCATGGAAGCTCATTCTGGCGACTATACGTTAAATCCATTGTATTTGAGCCATGGCGATATAAGTCAAATAAGCTTAAGTGTTAATGGTAGAACCATGTATAATATTCCTAGTAAATTCCCTCATGACTATGCTGAGCTCTACCATCGTACTTTGGATGCACTTGGTTTTCACAAAGACCATTTAATCGGAAAGGATATTTTCGGCAAGGGGGCAATGATTTGCACATTTGATTTGCGTGCCGAAAACTTGAATGATAATTTGCCCGTGGAAATGAATGGGGGGCTTAGACTTAGCTTGAATCTAAGCAAGGGAGAAAACGAGAACCGTGTGTTGATACTGTTTGGCGAAACAGTAGGTATAATAACAGTTAATTCTGAAAGACGGCTGCAGTGTGATGTGCGCGCTTAAAGCGGCTGTGCGATGAACAACATGGAGATTAAAAGAGGATTGAGGAGGCACAAAGGAAAGCAAGCCTTGTTTTTAGGCGTGTTATTGGCAGTAAACTCTACCTCGATATAGAAAACCTATAGTGTGCATCGTCAATAAGCTACCAAGTTATTCTAAAAGAGAAATGGGACACTGGATTTGTCTCTACTATGAACCGGGCATGGCAGTGTTCCTAGATAGTTATGCTCTCGATCCAAAATTATACTCTGATCATTTTAAATATATTGATTACCCCGGGCTCAGTATGTATAAAAATGCATTTCGACTTCAAAGCACGCGAAGCGATGTGTGCGGGGCTTATGCCATGTACTTTGCCTACAATGTTTCACACTTGGGTGTAAGAGAAACTCTTGAAAAAATATGTATGGAGTTTTCCAAGACCGAATATTCGAGGAATGATGAACACGTGATGAGATTCGCTTACAGCAAGTTTATAATGCCCGTATGTCATCAAACATTTAACACGTGTTCATAAAAAGTAAGTATTGACTTTATTGATTTTTTTGATATTAAAGTGTATTACATTCCATGAAGCTATTCTAAGCATAAATAATTTTCTAGTTCCTTTATCGTGGGGGGGTTGTATACCATGCTTAAATCAGAGGTCTGGCTCCACACACAGGTCACCGCCACTACCCCGTGCTGCCCCCGCCCCGCCCCGCCCCATCCCGGGCCCCGCGCGCAATCCTGTCGCATCCTGTCGTCGCAGTGCCCGCAGCGCCCGCAGCGCCCGCTGCCTCCGCCGCCGCCTTATTTGGCGGGCAGTCTTTTATGTATGAGCCGGATCGAAACATAAAAGCGTTTTAGTCATATATTTCCACAAATCAAATAAATTTTAAGACAATTATTTTTTTTTTTTCATCCGTTTCTTTTTTTGATAAAGGACATATAAACAAGTCAAACAAACTCAATGTTTATTGGAATTTGGTCAAATTATGATTCCAGATTCATCATGTGCAATTTTATAATATCATAGGTTCCAACATTAGTCCTATATACAGAATATATTTACATATATTTTATATTTAACACAAAAATAGCAGGCAAATTATTACACTATAAACAGTATATACAACATTCACACCAGTCCTTGTCTTATAAACAACTACAATTTATTCTGAAAAGTCTGTATCTTCTAGCACATATTCAAGGGGGGATGATGAAAGCATTTGATTTATTTCTTCCTGTTCCGCGGCTAGCATTAACATGTCATCATCCGTCTCTACCTGTTTTTATCAAGGGAAAATATTGCTCGGCCAGCACATCCCGTTCTCCCCATAATTCATAGGTTTCTTCTTCTAGTTCTCCCATTTCACCGATCTCTTGCCCACCCATTACCTCGGCTAGTCTCGCTTCTGTTATGCCTCTCATCGCCTTCCTCCATATTTTCTTCGTTTGACAGTGTCATGATCTGGGCTACCTCCTCCTCCTTCTCTTCCTCCTCTATCCCTATAGAATTATCGGGATGACCGTAAGATCGTGACTCCAAGGTGCTTATGTAGTATCTTTTGTCCTCAACTACAGATATCCCTCTCATGGGATATTTTCCATTGCGCACTGTGAATCCCTGATAGTCAAAGGTAAATGTTTGCTTCTGGAATAAGGCGTCTTTATATCGCTGATGAGCAATTTTCTTCTTTATGATCTTTGGAACGCCCTTAGCTGAACTCAACCGGTCACCGTCTGCCAAGAGGATGGAGTAGCACTTTGGTTTTACACCTACAAATTCTGAGATGGTTCTTTCCCCCACTTCAGACTTGAGAAATCCAAGCTTTCCTTTGTTGTCTGTGCTGTACAAGGAATGTGAGGGGTTAAAGTTACTTGTGTCTATATAGCTTTTGAAGGGTTCCTGCGAGTACTCTGTTAATAGATCAGGATTTTCAATTTCTGTTATTAAGTTATTTAGGGTAGGCGGTGGCCGAACTGGCAGCGTACTGGACCCACATTCGCCGCGTGATGGACGACGCGGGTTCGAATCCTCACGCTACCACTCGGATTTTTCAGTCACCGCCGAGTGGCTTAAAACTACCCACATGCTGTCCTGAAGACCACCCATCAACCCGGACTCTAGAGGAAGCCGTCCAAGCGAATCAAGAACGAGTTCCGGGGGGCAGCATGAGCCAATGCAAGATGGCACCACTATTAACACTCGCCTGCGCCAGAACGGGCTGGGCCGACCATCAGGCCCCACCTGAAAGAAGCCTTGGGCCGACCATCAGGCCCCACCGGGAAGATGCCTACCGGCGCAATAGACAACAACGTAAAAAAAATATATAAAAAAATAAATAAATAAAATAAAAAAAAGGAATCAGTGTCACAATACACTAGTTTCGCCCGATCTCCGTAATGAGCCTTCAACACATTGTAATAGAAATCATATAGTCGCAGCTTGGACAGCTCTGGGATGTAGTAGCCAATGTAGTTTGGATGATTCACCCGTGAATATTTCCTATGGCGAGTTACAACTTCATGGCCATCATTGAGAGGTACAACGCGTTTAAAGTAAGGACTTCGGGCCAGCTTCAAAAACTTTTCGCAGTTGGTGACAATATCTGTCTTCACTATATTTGGCCACATTCACCAGGAATCGACCAAAAATGCTGTTTGAAATACACTTGATTGCATTTTTCTTGATAGGGCAAGTAGCACTTTTGCGGGCTTCTATGTTATCCTGAATGAAGTCCGCAAGAAAGTGCTTTTGCTTAAGCGTATAAATAGCATGCACTTTTTTTAACAACCAGGCCTAGTTGAATAAGTAGTTTAAGGAGGGGCAGAGCAAACAGCATTTTCTCCTGAGCAGCATGTGTTCCAATCAGTTTTATGTTCTTACACGGTGCTGGATGGTTTTCTTCTTCATACCATTCGCGTGTGACTGACGATATATCTCTGTTGGTGTTATTGCGTCTTCTGATGATCAGTGGGAGGTCATCCGTTTTCTCAACGACTTCCCGTGAGACAGCCTCTGTATCGCACAGAATGAGATATCCAAAATCGCCATTGGCTGCTTGATTGACCAAGCCCCCGCTCAAAAACGACTGCATTTCTGTCTCATCTAGTTCTCTCATATCCCCACATGGCAACTTCTCTTGCATTACAGTGGGATAAAGACTGTTGCAGTCAAGATATGAAAGGAAAGTGCTTCTATCATGTTTTGGATTAAACTGAGGGTTCGTGTAGATGTTATTGGCGCGTACAAAACGACGCACAACACTTGTGTATCCCCCACGCACATTTGTTTGAATACAATGATATATGTCTGGGCTACTAAGCACCTCTAATTCCTGCTGTGTTTTTAGCAGAAAGGAGTCATAGGCAAATCCTGGCAGGCTAACATAATTTGCAATATCAAACCTTCACTGGGTTTTCAAAATACCTCGCCACTCTTGGACGACATCACATAGAAGGCCAACATCCACTTTTACATAAAGCAACAAATAGTCCTTCAGGCTCTGACACCCAGCTACTTTCCAAACATTCTGAGCATGTTTATAATCACTTTCGGAAAGTTCTGCTTCTTGAAGCGAATTGATAAAATCTTCGCGGGATGGAAGACGTGTCTCAGAAAGTCGTTCCATCGAATCCATATAGTCATAACAAAACACCTGCTTTCTCTTGATCAATAATGGCAACGCAGGTGTTGGCACATCTTTCAACATCTGTTGTGTGCATATGTGTTCGTTCCCATTACTGATGAATTAGTTCGCTAAAGCCGCGAGTGAACCAGACATAAAGGCATACGAGTCAATAAATCTCAAGTCATTTATGATGACTTCATGGTATTTGTGAACTGAACGTTTTGGTCTTAGTTTGATTTTCAAGTCAGGTATCGTTAATTCACGCAGGATTAACGACATGTCGTAATTAGCATTATGTGCAATAAGAGTGAGCTGCAATTTGTGATTTTTCATTTGGAGGTTGCATCTATTACAATAAGCTCCAATGTAATTGTTTCCTGATTTTTCATGGTCATGATGTTTTACTCCTTTACTTTTTAAAAAAACCTGTTTACAGAGAAGACAGTGAGTTTGATCATTGTGACGTGTCGTATCTTCATCGTTCATGTTGATTTTATTGTAGCCTTCAGAAAATTTTAACTTCTTTCAGGCACGCTGCATAGTATGAATAAAATGGTTTACAGCATTACTTCCACAATAGGATCCGCTTTGTACTGTTTCTCCGTTTCTATTCACTATAATGTAAGCATACGCTACGGCAAAGTGATGTCTCTTTACACATCCAGACACATTCGAAGAAGGCTCTACGAGAATACTCTCAAAGTCATAGAATGCTAAATAAGATGGCTCATATGCCTTAGAATGATTAATAAATTTCACAGTAGAGCCCTCGGGTGGGAATCTTAGTCTTGTGATCATCGCTGGGCAAATTAGCACATGTTCAGCAAGCGTTATCTTGTTCTCACAGGCGCACAGGCAGATATCGCAAAACATTTTTTCCCGCGACGTTGGCAGGTAAACAGGTTCATGTATGCGTCAAAGTCTTGGATAAGAGCTAGGTGTCTGTTCCCCAACAAACAATGAACAACTTCTTGATCTTTGAGCCCCTTTCTGACTAGAGTTAATTCGCCTTTTTTGTCTTCAACGTTGTCTAGACACTAAACGCGATTACTTATGTTGTTTAATCTTTCAAGCCGACCGAGGTCTTCCCAGGATACCGGGGTTGGATTGTTACCTGTATTAATAGAGGCCAAGCAATCATTCTCCCATTGTCTGCCCGATGGAACTACATTTCTTGACTTTAGATAGCGATAAGCTGTTAGAACTTGGAAAACACAGTCCGTGGGTCCCGAAGGGTTGAGAACTTGTGTTTCCTGGTTTCCTATAGGATAGGGCACATACTCTCCAATACTATTGTGCAGTATTATAAGAGAGAAGGAAAATTTTACGCTAACTATTTCATCTAACGTAAATCCACTGCCCTCTTCGTCTGACATGTCATGTTCAAACCGATTAACAAAATATTCGGATAGTTCACGTACATATGAATCTATATCATCATAGCTAATTACCTGCATATGACTTCTCATATACATATCTCTATATTGAACTCCGTCGTCGGGGTCTTCACTGACTAAACGCAGATGCATGTCAACGTACACTTTAAAAGAAGGAGGTCTAACCTGCCGGCAGCCTTGGAATACAGACTCTACTGCCCCGCGAAGACGGTCAGTGTTGTTGTTGAAATACGATGCAATGTCTCCGTTGTCTGCTGGTGGGACGGGCACGTCGATCGTTGTTAAGGCTCCGTTGAAATGTTGGCTTATTTCACCGGGTGTTGGTGAGGGTGTTGTTGCCGGCCGTCCCGGGCTGGGCCCTGGCTGTGGAGAACTGTTTGGATGGGAGAATCCCTCACGACGGGCTTGCTTTTTCCTGCAGGTGTCTGAAAAAAGGTAAAATAATATTAAAGGGACCAGTGAGATTACAATTTTTTCCTTAAAACAGACGTGTGCGCAATAAAAAACGTAGAAACTTACCGTTTGTTCCTGTATTCGCTTGTTTTCGTTTTCGTCCACTACCGATCGCTGAAGAGGAGTGGCAATGACTGAGCCTACCAGACCCGCCTTCTTCGGAGATAGCCCTTAAGGAATATGAAACACATAAATGAACTTTTATGAACCTCTCTAACCCGCACATATTTTACTGTGACACTTAAAATACAATATGGGAAATGTGTCTCTTGTAAAACACATTTTAACAACATTGCATTTCAGAAGATATTAGGTTTTGGCTTACCTTTGGTTTTGACTGGCTTCGTCGCTGAGACCCGTCCGTGGAGAACAACTTCCAATATCGCTCTGCATCAAGGCAATCTTCAACATCCCCAACGATAACTTTGGCATACCTCGCCTTATCCTTCCTCAGAAGGGCTCTAGTCCTTTGTGACAAAGTACAGCATCACATTTTTACCTATCTATTAATTTATAATTTTCTACCTAACTACCTATCTATATCTATCTATCTATCTATCTATAATATATATATATATATATATATATATATATATATATATATATATATATATATATATATATATATATATATATATATATATATATATATATATATATATATATATATATATATATATATATATATATATATATATATATATATATATATATATATATATATATATATATATATATATATATATATATATATATATATATATATATATATATATATATATATATATATATATATATATATATATATATATATATATATATATATATATATATATATATATATATATATATATATATATATATATATATATATATATATATATATATATATATATATATATCTTAGCCGTTTCGGTGAAACTTTTGCTATTGCGCTGGACATATCAAAAGCTTTTGATAGGGTCTGGCACAAATCTTTGCTTTCTAAACTACCCTCCTACGGTTTCTCTCAGTCTCTCTGTACCTTTATCTCAGTTTCCTTTCTGACCGTTCTATTTCTGCCGTGGTAGACGGTCACTGTTCTTCCCTAAATCTATTAACAGTGGTGTCCCACAGGGTTCTGTCCTATCTCCACTCTTTTTCTGTTGTTCATTGATGATCTTCTTCCAAAACGAACTGTCCTATCCATTCCTACGCCGATGACTCCCCTCTGCATTACTCACCTTCTTTCAATAGAAGACCCACCCTTCAGGAACTTAACGACTCAAGGCTGGAGGCTGCAGAACGCTTAGCCTCAGACCTTACTATTATTTCCGATTGGGGCAAGAAGAACCTGGTGTCCTTCAACGCCTCAAAACACAGTTTCTCCACCTATCCACTCGACACAATCTTCCAAACAACTATCCCTATTCTTTGACAACACCCAGCTATCACCTTCCTCAACACTAAACATCCTCGGTCTATCCTTAACTCAAAATCTCAACTGAAACTTCATATCTCATCTCTTACTAAATCAGCTTCCTCGAGGCTGGGCGTTCTGTACCGTCTCCGCCAGTTCTTCTCCCTGCACAGTTGCTGTCCATATACAGGGGCCTTGTCCGCCCTCGTATGGAGTATGCATCTCATGTGGGGGCTCCACTCACACAGCTCTTCTGGACAGAGTGGAGGCAAAGGCTCTCGTCTCATCAGCTCTCCTCCTCATACTGATAGTCTTCTACCTCTTAAATTCCGCCGCAATGTTGCCTCCTCTCTTTCTATCTTCTATCGATATTTCCGCTGACTGCTCTTCTGAACTTGCTAACTGCATGCCTCCCCCCTCCCGCAGCCCGCTGCACTCGACTTTCTACTCATGCTCATCCCTATACTGTCCAATCCCTTACGCAAGAGTTAACCAGCATCTTCACTTTCATCCCTCACGCTGGTAAACTCTGGAACAATCTTCCTTCATCTGTATTTCCTCCTGCCTACGACTTGAACTCATTCAAGAGGAGGGTATCAGGACACATTTCCTCCCGAAATTGACCTATCTTTCGGCCACCTCTTTGGATTCTTTTTAGGAGCAGCAGTAGCAGGCTTTTTTTTATTAATGTTTACTTTTTGTGCCTTGAGCTGTCTCCTTTGTAAAAAAAAAATATATATATATATATATATATATATATATATATATATATATATATACATCTGTATATTTATATATATGTATATATATATATATATATATATATATATATATATATATATATATATATATATATATATATATATATATATATATATATATATATATATATATATATATATATATATATATATATATATATATATATATATATATATATATATATATATATATATATATATATATATATATATATATATATATATATATATATATATATATATATATATATATATATATATATATATATATATATATATATATATATATATATATATATATATATATATATATATATATATATATATATATATATATATATATATATATATATATATATAATATTATAGATAGATAGATAGATATAGATAGGTAGTTAGGTAGAAAATTATAAATTAATAGATAGGTAAAAATGCGATGCTGTACTTTGTCACAAAGGACTAGAGCCCTTCTGAGGAAGGATAAGGCGAGGTATGCCAAAGTTATCGTTGGGGATGTTGAAGATTGCCTTGATGCAGACGATCTTTAGACCTGCCTTCCTAGCTCTAATGAATCTCCGCTCTAAATCCACACCTCGGACGAATACTATCCGAAGGTATGGTGAGCAGATAGTATCAAATGCGGATGGGGACCAGACTCGTTGGGCCAATGATGATTGTGATTATTGGAGCGTTCATTTATTGGGCCGAGTACTTTGGACAGCTGTACATGGCAGAATTCAAAGTGGACAGCACCCTCTGGCATCTTACTACAGAGCTGTACTGAGTGGAGGTGTGGTAGCTTTCTCTCCCGACCCGTTCGCAGAGTCAGGTCACAATGCCGCTAGCCGCGAGGTGGGCGTGTTTGACTTGCAGGAGGGAGTTCACCAGGAAAATGGTGAGTACATTGTATGTTTTTTCTGTGAAACTGAACACAAGGTAAGTGTTAAGTTAGAAGCAATAGCTAGCAAGGTACAGTTTCTGGAGGGTGTGTTAGGACTTGATGTAACTAGTGTCAGGAAGAGTGAGTTTGTTGGTGGTAGCGAGTGTTCTAAGTGCTAATCGGTTTACGGATAGAGAGGCAAACATACACAGGTCATTAAGACAAGCACAACACATAGAATAGGTGTTTGTTTGTGTATGCGTTTGTGTGGATGTCGTACTGTGTGGATGACATAAGTGTTGATGTGTGTGTGTGGAACAATGTGTAAAAGGAATGTATAGCAGGACGAGGACAGACAGTAGAAGGTAAACGAGAACAAGAAAAGTTAGCAATGAAGACGCGACACGGACTGAGACAATATTAATACACTTAATGAGTCTGCTTTGCAGCGCCCATCTTCATAAGTGTCACTGAGGGGAAGGAGCACGCGGTTTGAGCGGTGACTACTACAGATTCAAGGTAGTTGAAAAGGTAGAGAGGTTGGAAGATAGAGTAGGTGAGGGAGAGAAGAAGGTAGGTACCTTAGATTCCTTCCAACAGGTTTGAAAATGGAGTAAGGCTGTAGCGGCAGATGTTAGTTACAGTGGTGTCGTGACGAGGAACAGGTTCCAGGTGTTAGGAGACCAAGTTAAGAGCGATCCTAGCATCGTTCTTGTCGGGGATAGTTTAGTTAGACAGCAGGACCAGGAGTTTTGTCGAAAGGGAGCGAGGCGCAGGCATGTAGTTTTCCCTGGACGTAGAACTGAGCATGTAGCTGAGAAGGTTGACGACTTAGTCGTCATTACCTCAGAGGAGACAGTGTTTGTTTACTTGGTTGGAACAAACAATGTAGTGAAAGATAGGTCAGAGAAGGTTCTAGACATGTACAGGAAGTTTGTCGGGAAGTTGAGGGACAGCAGGCGGCGTTCAGTTCTGTGTGGTTTGCTCCCGCGGCACGATGTTAGTTCCCTCATTCTCAGAATGCTGGGGGTTAACAAACGTGTCAGGGATTTGTGTAGTAGTAAGGGAGTCATGTTTGTGGACGTCTGGGATCATTTTATTCATGACAAAGAGCTTGTTTGCTAACGATGGACTTCACCTAAATTGTGTAGGCAAGGCGAGGCTGAGCCGAGTGTTGGATGAGGAAGTTTTGAAAGAGTTGAAGAGAAGTCAGGTGCAGCGGGAACAAAGTGCGGAAACTTCCGGCTTGGCTGGGAGGAGTCATCACCCAGACGGTGAGGTCCACGGAGGTAGGAGTGTCAGGTCTCAGTTGAGGGGGGAAGTAGAGGTGTGTAGTGCTGAGGAGGACGTCAGGTCACCAGACCCCTAGGTGGGGGATACTGAGGTAGCGGTCAGTTCAACAGCCACACAGGTGAGGGGCACTGAGATAGCGGTCAGGTCACCATACCTCCAACACTTCACGTGTTGGGGGTCTGGTGACCTGACCGCTATCTCAGTTATCTCAGGGCATTGGGGTAGCGGCCAGGTCAACAGCCATACAGGTGGGTGGTGAGGTAGAGATAGTTGTAGATAGTCGGGTCTGACGCACTATTCCAGTGAAACGACAGTTGATATATGGCGCACACTCGGCGAATAAATTAAACATCTTCTATGTAAATGCCCGTAGCATTATTCAGAAGCGTAGCCACTTGATAATATATGCAATTACTGAAAAACCCGACTTCATTTTTGTGGGGTTCTTGAAAGGTCTGGTCTTTCGAAAATCCCGTAAAACTGAGTTATCAGACTCACAGCCCCTCTAGTCCTTCTTATTATTTAAATATCTGACCAGTCACATCTCTCATAGGGTAAGCAAAAGCCAGATAAAACCTGCTGTTAAGTTTATTGAAAGCAACAAAGAAACTCGCTGGTAATTAAGAATAATTCATTAATACCAAGCACACAGCAACCTAGCTAGCTATCTTACAACATCCTATGCAAAATATGTACTTAGCTGTAGGTAGGCGAAGAGGGAGCCACACCTGTTGTTCCTTGGGTCTGTTCGGCCTGGAGTCCTTCTTCAATTCTCTCTCGTTCCTCTGCAACCGCCGTGGCCTCCCTACCTCCCACGGGCTTCCCTGACCTGAGTACACAGTCACTCTGGACTTGCGGATACTACAAGGCTGGAAAGACCACCACGATGAGAAACGTGGCGCGGGAGGATTGGAGAGGGACGTCTTGTCGCGGTGAAGTCTCGGAGGAAGATGTTTGGAAGATGGCGGCGGGCCCACAATGCTCCGCTCCCCGGCCGCGGTCAAGATACCAGCTCTCGCCATACTGACATCTCGTTTTCTGTGTAACACTTACACTAAATGCCCTACGGCTATGGATTTTTATTTATTAATAACCTAACACATGCACTTGGTCATAGTGGGTCATGCATCCCACACATAGCTCAGCTTTGGCAGTAGTAACAAAATTATTTGAAAAGCTCGCTGCTCCCGCCTTCTAGTTTTCCCGCGTGATCTGTGACTATTTCCGGCTCTCTCAATCAAAATGGCGGTCACTTCCGCGGTATTTTTCCACGGACCACTCCCTGAATAATGAAATCATGACATTTCGCCCCCCTTTAAGAAAACTTTTGTCTTCAGAGAAAAGTTTTTAAACTGTGAAAACGCTGCCAACACTGGTAACATGCCCTACAACTGCACCTACAGAATTAGCATGTTCCTGACAGTACTTTCTCACACTTTTCACACACCCTCTCATACTGTGGTGTATGTCAGTTAACCTCTGCTCAGGTAATTGACGGTTCGCCTGTGAGTGAAAAAACCTCAACATTTACGTTAATACTCAAACTAGAGGAAAACTCCATAGCGAGGCGCCAGTACCTTTTAGAGCGAGCTTGGCGAGCTTCGCCACATTTATTCACAATATGTAAGTGGTGTTATGTATGTATACATAGTGTAGGTGGGACAGATGTGGAGTAGCTGTAGGTAGGTGTAAAAAATGGTGTAACTTATTGTATAAATTCCTGGCTAACTGCCTAATTTTTCTTACATTATCACACCATGCACCATACCATGCGACTTAAATTTGAAGCATGCCGCAAAACTCTCCTCCAACCATGGTCTGAGGCTGAGAATAGTGAGCTTGGCTAATCCCACCATGGGGTGGCGACGCCTGAACCCATCTAATCTGTCCACTTTGATCATCTTACTCTGCTACCAGACGCTCTAGCAACGATGCTAATTGTTCCCTCTCCTCTGGGGTTAACTTTTCTCCCAACGTCACGTCATGCACTGACTCTGTCTGTCTAGAAGATACAGTGAGAGGAGCCTCGCCGTCCTCATCATCCTGTATTACTACTGCCGCTCCCACATCTACGGTCTGAGGTTGAGAATAGTGAGCTTTAACTAACTCTAGACACCTCACCTTCTCTTCATCATACTCACTTTCTCGCAAACAACCTGCGGCTACTTCTGACCGGTAGTATTGTTTCAACATGTTGATATGGAACCGTTTTGGGTGTCCATCAACCAGGAGTATATAATTAAGGTCATTAACCTTCTCCTGAACCTTGTAAGGTCCCTTCCACTAAGCTAACAGCTTGTTGCTCGCTGTGGAAAGCAAAACTAGGCACTGTTCTCCTACACTGAGCTTACGCAACTTTGCCTTCCTGTCGTAGTAGCTTTTCTGTAATTGTTTTGCTTTGAGTAACTCCTCTTTAGCAATGTTACAGGTCTCTCTCAGCCTGTCACCTAAATCTAACACGTACTGGTATGTGGTCTTGACCTCCGGGTTCGGCACATTGTCATCCCACAGCTCTCTCAGTAACTGAAGCGGACCTCTAACCGACCTACCATACATTAGCTCAAATGGGGAGAACCTGGTGGAGCTCTGTGGCGCTTCTCTGTACGCGAACAACAAAGGAGCCAGGTACCTAGGCCATTCCTTGGGTTGTTCGGCAGCCATGCGTTTAAGCATTTTCTTAAGTGTGTCGTTAAAACGTTCACACAGTCCATTCCCCATGGGATGGTAGGGCGTGGTATGTAACCCCTTGCACGCTAGCAGACGTAGTACTTCCTCCATCATCCCTGAGGTGAACTGAGTACCTCGATCACTCAGTATTTGTCTGGGTATACCTACTCGGCAAAATATAGTCATGAGAGCCTCAGCCACAGTTTGCGTTTCAATATTCTTCAGCGGCACCGCTTCCGCCCGACGCGTGGAAAAATCTACAAGCGTAAGAATGTACCGGGAGCCATCGCTGGCTCGGGGCTCGATCGGCCCCACCAAATCTACCGCTACTCTTTCAAAGGGAGAGTCAATAATGGGCAGTGGCTGTAAGGGTGCAGGCTTTACCCTACCCCTATCTATAGTCTTTTGACACACATCGCACGACCTCACATATCTAGCTACCTCCTGGCCTATCCCTGGCCAATAAAAATGTGCTTGTACGCGAGCGAGTGTCTTGGTTCTTCCCATGTGACCGCCTAGAGTAGTACTGTGACCTAATGCAGGCACAACTAACTGCAATTTCCTTTCACGCGAGGAAGAGATAATCTGCCTATAAATCAAGCCACGCTGCTTGATAAAACTGACGCGGTTCTCGTTCAGCTGTATGACACTGTTTTCCTGCAAACGTTTGCGTACGCCGTGCAGGGTGTCGTCTCTCTCCACCTCCTTCATGACGTCCTCGCTGTTAGTTAGATCTCCAAGAGATGTAACTATGAGAGGCCTAACAGTACCCTTACGCTTAGCAGCTGCTCGGGTCACTACTGCTGCACCAATCTGAGGCTCACCTTCTCCTTGTACTCTTTCACTTTCTTCAAAATCCTCTGGATCCAACACCGCGTTAGGTGTTTGAGTGACGGCATTTTTACTCACCCCGTTAGTAGCTCCGGGAATGTTGCCAATCACTAAATCATAGAGCGGTGTTTCGAGTGTCACCGCCATGATCCAGCCTGTATAATAGGGTGACTTGACTTGTATCTTAACTTCAAGAGCTATCACTGGGGCGCTATTCAACAGCCATATTTTTCTACGTTTGCCTGTGAATTTATGGCTCCTAGCTAAGCTGTGCTTCAGTGTACGAATGGTACAACCACTATCCCTCATCATCGTAACCTCTCGGTCTCCTACCCAACCTTTACTCAAATTCAACCGATCATCGTACTGATTAGTGGCTGCGCCGGCCACTAGTCATGGATTCTGCGTCTCATCGCGAGACTGGCCGTTCACGGAAGGCACAAGTGGTGGCGAACCCTGATTTCTACCATAATAACCATGCTGCGGGGCACTTTTTTTCTTACTGCAGCATTTTTGTGCCACTTATTACCCTGAACCGGTAGCGACCCATAACTTCCAGTCTTCGGACGCGGTGCATAATGTTGGTTACTTTTGGCTGAAGGCCACGCTTGGTTAATCGCACCATGGTAGGTGGCGACGCCTGAACCAATCTATCTAGGGGCTTCACTCGGCATGTTATTGCTTGTAACTACAGGCCTTTTCGTCATACCGCAGGCCTCAAAATAGGAATTAGCCATTTCCTTCATAACTTCCAATTTTCTTACCTTGTCTATGTTGAGCCTCGTGACTAATTCATCTGGGCAGGATTTTACGTACTGCGCACACAAGATTAGGTCCTTTACACCTTCAACTGTCTCCTCAGCACCGTCTTTCTTGAGCCATTGCTCTAAGTACCCCTTGAGGCGAGCAGCAAATTGAATTGCTGTCTCATCGTCATTTATGGAGGCAGAGGAGAACTGATACTTTAAATCATCAACAGACATTCCATAAGCTGCCAATAATGCCTCCTTCATATCTTTATACTCACGAGAGTTATCATCCAATCTATGAATCACCTCCAAAGCTTTACCTTCAAAAAGACTCATGAATTGCACACGCTTGGTGACCTCATCATACTGCATTAAGTTAGCGGTTTTCTCAAAACGGGCTATGAATATTTCTATCTTGTCTCCTTGTTTGAAATGATTAAGCTTTAGCTTTGGAGAAACTACTTTATTATTCTGATAGTTACTACCATTCTCATTATTTGCCGCTTGCTCGGCCATTTTTACTGCATGGGCTTCCTTTTCTCGTTCTCTCTCAGCTTCTAGTTTCCGTAATTCTAGCTGGTATTGATCCTTTTCTCTTTCTCTCGCTTTCTCTTGCTCCTTGATTATGTACTCTCTGGCTTCTTTAGCATTGTACCCTAACACTTCCGCTTCCTCTTTCCACTGTGATACAGACATTTTGCGAGATAATACATCGAGCCTAACAGCCAATACTTCGCCTATGGAGTGTGAGGTCAGTGTACTGATCAGGCGCCATTTTATGTGGGGTTCTTGAAAGGTCTGGACTTCCGAAAATCCCGTAAATTCTCAGCAATAAAAAATATAAAATAAAATATCTGAAAATTGAGTTATCAGACTCACAGCCCCTCTAGCCCTTATTATTATTTAAATATATGACCAGTCACATCTCTCATAGGATAAGCAAAAGCCAGATAAAACCTGCTCTTAAGTTTACTGAAAGCAACAAAGAAACTCGCTGGAAATTAAGAATAATTAATTAATACCAAGCACACAGCAACCTAGCTAGCTATCTTACAACATCCTATGCAAAATATGTACTTAGCTGTAGGTAGGCGAAGAGGGAGCCACACCTGTTGTTCCTCGGGTCCGTTCGGCCTGCAGTCCTTCTTCAATCCTCTCTCGTTCCTCTGCAACCGCCGTGCCCTCCTTACCTCCCACGGGCTTCCCTGACCTGAGTACACAGTCACTCTGGACTTGCGGATACTACAAGGCTGGAAAGACCACCACGATGAGAAACGTGGTGCGGGAGGATTGGAGAGGGACGTCTTGTCGCGGTGAAGTCTCGGAGGAAGACGTTTGGAAGATGGCGCCGGGCCCACAATGCTCCGCTCCCCGGCCGCGGGCAAGATGCCAGCTCTCGCCATACTGACATCTCGTTTTCTGTGTAACACTTACACTAAACGCCCTACGGCTATGGATTGTTATTTATTAATAACCTAACACATGCACTTGGTCATAGTGGGTCATGTATCCCACACATAGCTCAGCTTTGGCAGTATTAACGAAATGATTTGAAAAGCTCGCTGCTCAGGCCTTCTAGTTTTCCCGCGTGATCTGTGACTACTCCCCGCTCTCTCAATCAAAATGGCGGTCACTTCCGCGGTATTTTTCCACGGGCCACTCCCTGAATAATGAAATCATGACAATTTTGATCACAGAAACATGGCTGAATACACATGACAGGCATCACTTAAGTGAAGTAGCTATCAATGGTTACAATGCGTTTGCTAAGTGTCGTCTATACAAAAAAGGTGGAGGTGAAATAATATATGCTAAAAGTAATTTAGAAGTCATGCAGCTTAACACAACCGAAACAGAAGCTTATGATTCATTGTATGTACAAGCGACGATCAGTAATGAAAAGTATGTTCTGGTTGTAATTTACCGACCTCCTAAATCAAATGAAGACATTGATGGAAATCTCTACGCAGAGATAAATAAAATTATCAGAAACAGAAATGCAATAATATGCGGCGACTTCAATAACCTCCCTGTTAACTGATCTGCACTATCTGTCGACAGGGTAGGAGCTAGATTAATAAATTTTGCGCAAGATACATTTCTTTATCAAACAGTTACCGCGCCGACGTGAGGAAATAACATTCTGGATTTACTCTTCACGACCGACAGCCACCTCATAACCGCCTGTGAGTTCGGCGAGTCATTTGCAAGCAGTGACCACAACATAATCAGATGCGTTTTGAATATTGAAACAAAAGCACGAAAAAACTCACTCTTAATACTTAACCATAGTAAAGCAAAGGTTACGGACCTAAGAAGAGAATTGGCTTCAGTAAATTGAAATCATTTGCTTAATAACGTCAGCGTTCAAGAAATGTATAATCGTTTTACTGCACAAATCAGCGAGCGTAAATAAATTTACCCCACTCAAGCCACGAAGGACAGAGAATCGACCTTGACTCTTCTGAATTTTCCACCATCTGGCTAAGGCTTCATTGTCATTTTATTACTAAATACATCTGTGCTGTTTATCTTTCACCTAACTCTACTAACTGTGTAAAATTCTTTGACTAATTGAACTCTAAAGTGGAGCACATCTTGACCCACTCTCCCTTCGCTGAAATCTCCATCTTGGGAAATTTCAATGTTCAACACCAGCTTTGGCTTTCATCCTCTTTCAGTGACCAGCCTGGTGAACAAGCCTACAACTTTGCTCTCCTCAACGACCTAGAGCAGTTGGTTCAGCACCCTACACGTATTCCTGACCGTCTTGGAGACAGGCTCAACATTCTAGACCTCTTCCATACCTCTAATCCTTCTGCTTACTCTGTCAAACTGTTATCTCCGTTGGGCTCCTCCGATCATAACCTTATTTTTGTATCCTGTCCCATCGCTCCTGTTCATCCTCTGGACCCACCGAAGAGGCGATGCTTCTGGCATTTTGCTTCAGCTCGGTGGGACGACCTGAGGATGTACTTTTCCGATTTCCCGTGGAATGATTACTTCTTCCAGGAGAGAGACCCCTCTGTGTGTGCCCAGCGCATCACAGAGGTGATTGTTTCTGGAACGGAGGCATACATTCCATGTTCTTCCGCTGCTCGTCATGCTAAAAAGCCTCTGTTTAATCATGCTTGTTCTCGTGCTATTAAAGATAGAGAGGCAGCTCACAAAAGGTACCAGAGCCTCCGCACTCCTACTAATCATGAACTTTACATTAAAGCCCAGAATCGTGCCAAATCTATTCTTCGACTTACCAAAACCTCTTTCATCAGTAGAAAATGTCAACACCTTGCTTTTTCTAATTCTCCCCGTGACTTCTGGCACCTAGTCAAAAATATCTCCTCCAATTTCACTTCTTCCTTTTTCCCTCCTCTCCTTAACCCTGACGGCAGCACTGCCGTCTCATCTGTCTCAAAGGCTGAACTCTTCGCTCAAACTTTCTGTAAGAACTCCACTCTGGACGATTCTAGGCATATTCCTGCTACTCATCCCCCCTCTGACTCCTTTATGCCTGTTATTAAGATTCTTCCTAATGATGCTTTCTATACCCTCTCTGGCCTCAACTCTCAGAAGGCTTATGGACCTGATGGAGTGCCTCCCATTCATAGCTGGGCACGATAACAGAAAACCTTATTCCCGATAACCGATAACTGATAATGAAAAACCTTAACGGCGATAACCGATATTCGTTAACTAGAGACACAAATATAGGCGATAACCGATAACCGATACCCGATATAAATCCACAATTCCGATACTAGCTAGCGATAAGTCCGATAGGCGAAAACGGTACTATATTGATATTTCAGATAGAACAACACTGATGAATTCAAATTTTCATTATCTGTATTTTAGGAAACTTACAAAACCTTAAAACCACACGTTGACACGTACATATGGACGGTAATACTAAAAATGCCTGAATCGGTGTTGTGTTATTTGGCGTCCTCACCGTCAAAAATTGTTTACAAACACTGGTCTCTCGTGAACGGTGCATGCTCAGACCAGCAAGCGTAGAGCTGTACTGTATCACAAAGCTTTTAAACCGTAATTAAGAGTTGCTGGAAGGCTGAATCAGACATATAGTACCACTACCACCATCCTCGCTGTTTTTAGAACGACACTCTGTACGAGTTGTATTTATATGTACAGAGTGTACATCGTTCTAGAAACAGCGAGGATGGTGGTACGTACTGTATGTTTGATTCAGCTTTCCAGCAACTCTTAATGTGTTAAAAAAGCATTGTGGGACTGAACAGGTCTACACTTAATGGTCTGAGCATGCGCAGTTCACGAGAGACCAGTGTTTGTAAACAAGCGCCAGCTTTTGACGATGGGACACCAAATAACACAACACCGGGTGCCTTCAGTATCATGGCATGGTCACAAACGAATATGGAATATCAAATTTGAGGCAGTGAATAATCATTTTGGGGGTAAAGTTAAATGATTTTTCTCTATGATATATTGATTTTTGAGTAGCATAAAAAAAAATAACCTAGTGCTTTAATTTTCATGATCTAAGCATGAAATCTCATCACCGAAGTTTTTTCATACAACACCGAGCCACCCATGCGCAGTAGGGAGACAACGTTTTTTTCTGAGAGGCGGAAAAAAGTAGCGATTATCGCTAGTTTGGTTACAAAATTAACGAAGATACCGATATATATTTAAATAAGTAGCGGATGGTCGATAATCCGATTTTGTTATCAGCGATAAAGTATCGCGATAACTTATCGCGATAACGCCCAGCTATGCTCCCATTGTCCTTAAAAACTGTGCTTCCGTGCTGACACCCTGCCTGGTCAAACTCTTTCGTCTCTGCCTATCAACATTTACCTTTCCTTCCTGCTGGAAGTATGCCTTTGTATAGCCTGTGCCTAAGAAGGGTGACCGTTCCAATCCCTCAAACTACCGCCCTATAACTTTACTTTCCTGTCTATCTAAAGCTTTTGAATCAATCCTTAACCGGAAGATTCAAAAGCACCTTTCCACTTCTAACCTTCTATCTGATCGCTAGTATAGGTTCTACAAGGGGGGTTCTACTGGCGATCTTCTTGCTTTCTTAACTGACTCTTTGTCATCCTCTCTTAGCCGTTTCGATGAAACTTTCTCTGTTGCGCTAGACATATCGAAAGGCTTCGATAGAGTTTGCACAAGTCTTTGCTTTCTAAACTGCCCTCTTTCGGATTCTATCCCTCTCTCTGTTCCTTTATCTCCAGTTTCCTTTCCGGCCGTTCTATCTCTGTGGTGGTCGACGGTCACTGTTCTTCCCCTAAACCTATCAACAGTGGTGTTCCACAGGGCTCTGTCCTATCACCCACTCTCTTCCTGTTATTCATCAATGATCTTCTTTCCATAACAAACTGTCCTGTCCACTTATACGCCGACGACTCCACTCTGCATTATTCAACTTCTTTCAATAGAAGGCCATCCCAACAGGAAGTACACGACTCCAAACACGAGGCTGCAGAACGCTTAACCTCAGACCTTGCTCTCATTTCCGATTGGGGTAGAAGGAACCTTGTGTGTCCTTCAATGCCTCAAAAACTCAATTTCTCCACCTATCAACTCGACACAATCTTCCAAACACCTATCCCCTATTCTTCGACAACACTCAGCTGCCACCCTCTTCAACACTAAACATCATCGGTCTATCCTAAACTCAAAATCTCAACTGGAAACTTCACATCTCCTCTCTCGTTAAATCAGCTTCGAGGTTGGGCATTCTGTATCGTCTCCATCATTTCTTCTCCCGCGAGCAGTTGCTATCCATATACAGGGGCCTTGTCCACCCTCGTATGGAATATGCATCTCACGTGTTGGGGGCTTCACTCACACAGCTCTTCTGGACAGATTGGAGTCTAAGGCTCTTCGTCTCATCAGCTAGGAGGAGGAGTCCTCCTACTGATAGTTTTCTACCTCTTAAATTCTGTCGCGATGTTGCCTCTCTTTCTATCTTCTATAGCCATTTTCACGCTGACTGCTCTTCTGAACTTGCTAACTGCATGCCTCCCCCCCTCCCGCGGCCCCGCTGCACACGACTTTCTACTCATGCTCATCCCTATACTGTCCAAACCCCTTATGCAAGAGTTAACCAGCATCTTCACTCTTTCATCCCTCACGCTGGTAAACTCTGGAACAATCTTTCTTCATCTGTATTTTCTCCTGCCTACCACTTGAACTCTTTAAAGAGGAGGGTATCAGGACACCTCTCCTCCCGAAATTGACCTCTCTTTCGGCCACCTCTTTTGATTCTTTTTTTTGTAGGAGCAGCGAGTAGCGGGCTTTTTTTTATTATTGCTTCCTTTTTTTGTGCCCTTGAGCTGTCCCCTTTGTTGTAAAAGAAAAAGCAACTGTGTATACAGGATTGTTAGGTTGCCATTGTTGTCTGTACCAGTATTTAATTATAGGAGTCCGTCTCTATGTAAGTCCAAGGGTGGCAGTCCTACGTCAAATAAAGGACTTGATATGAGGGATGATCTAAAGGCACCTGTTGACAGTCGGATTGCAGCGTGATGGACTGCATCAAGTGTGCGGAGTCGGGCGGCTGTTGCCGATGTGTATACGTCGCAACCGTAAGACAGTATCGACCCGATGAGTGCCTGGTAAAGGCGTAGGAGTATTGTGGGGTCAGCGCCCCAAGAAGTGCATGACAGAACACGAAAGAACATCTCATGCACTTTGTTTTTAAGGCTTTTAGGTGTGGAAGCCATGTGAGGCGCCTGTCAAAGACGAGTCCTAAGAACTCGTGTTCTTCCGCAACAGGGAGGCGTGAACCGCACATGATGAGATCAGGCTCTGGATGGTGGCCACTCAAGCGGCAAAAGTGCGTGGCAACCAACTTGGAAAGTGAAAATCGGAAGCCATGTTCCTCCGCCCATCTGGATGTCCTGTCGATGACATGTTGCAGTCTTCGCTCTGCGGTGGACATCCGAGATGCTGAGTACCAGATTGCCAGGTCGTCGACATGGAGGAAGACACCCCTCAGGGAGCGGTGTTGTAATACCATTAAGGGCCACGGCAAAGAGGGTGACACTGAAGACGCTTCCTTGAGGAACTCTTTCTTGCTGTTCATAGGATGGTGAGTAAGAGGTACCAACGGAAAGTCCAATCTCCAAGAAACCCCTTAATAAACTAAGGCATTCGCCCACGGAGACCAAATTCAAGGAGCTGCTTTAGTATCCCCTACATCCATGTCGTGTCGTAAGCTTTCTCGAGGTCAAAGAAGATGCACAGCATGTGTTGTCTGTCTGCAAACGAGGGGCATATTGCTGACTCAAGACGCACAAGGGCATCTACTTTTGATCTCCTCTTCCGAAACCCTGACTGGTAAGGAGACAGGTGGCCATTGCTCTCTAGATGGTATACTAGGCGAATGTTTACCATCTTCTCCAGGAGTTTGCATAGGCAGGATGTCAGAGAAATGGATCAGTAGAGTAAGGGCTGTGAACCATCCTTCCCTGGTTTACGGATGGGAAGTACAATGGCTTTGCGCCATCCACTTGGTCTGCCAAAATTTATTGTATATTTAGAGCAATAGGGTAGTGGTGGTAGAACTAAGGTGTTGGATCATAGCATTTGGGATGTTATCGGGACCCGGCGAGGTGTTGTAGAGGAAAAGAGCTGATTGTAGTTCCCGCATGGAGAAGGGAACGTTGTATATTTCGGTGTTGAGAGATGAAAAGTCTAGCTGGCGTCTCTCCTGTTCTTCCAAGTGCCGACGTACTTCGGGCTATGACGTCGGCGACTTCGGCGGTCCCTGATACTGTGTTGTTGTTTTTTCAGTGCAGGTGGTGGGCTTGATGAAAACTTTCCTGTAATTTTGTGTACTCTCTTCCACACTTGTGCCATTTATTTCTGTGAATTAAGTATGGATACATAGCTGGCAAATAAGGATCGTCGTGCTTCTTTCAGAGTCCGGCGTGCTTGTGGTCGTGCTTCCTTGTAGGCGATGTGGTTGAACTCTGTCCACTGGCTCTTGTAACGGTTGATGCCCCAGCGTCGGCAAGCCACTGTCTGCTTGCACTCGTCAGACCGCCATGGCATAGGACGACATAGTGTATTTCCCGTTGTCTGTGAGATTATAAGTTCTCCCGCCCGGTGAATATGCGCCGTAAAAAAAAGATAACTGCATCCTAGGTTGTCTCAAAGTTATCAATAGTTGTATCTGTGTGAGTCATAATCCGAAAGAGCTCCCAGTCTGCCCGATCTAATATCCAACGCGGTAATCGAGGTGACGGTTGGAAAGTGGAGTGGGATATGAAGATGTGGTAGTAGACGCTGCCATGTAAATCCTCTGATATTTCCCACCTGAAGTCCAGATAAGTATCGGGTGACTGAGTGAGAGGTCAATAATTGACTGAGTGTCAGTTTGAATATGGTAGTGTGTTGGGTTACCAGTATTCAGTATGCAGAGGGTCTTCGATTACATATGCAACAGTGGCTCCTCTTGGGTTGTTGATGTTATCCTCACGTAGTGAATGCCGGCTGTTGAAATCCCCAACTATTAAGGAAGGTGAGAGCAACTTGGGTAACAGTGTCAGGAGGTTTTGCCGATCGATTGGTATGCTGGGTGGGAGATACAAATATTGAGCACAGAGTGTTGCTGCATGTTATATGAATTTGGACAGCAGCAGCATGCAGTGGAATGTTAAGGGAGAACAAAGAATGTGCCACGTTATTGGAAATAAAGAGACAGGTGCCTCCTGAAGGAGCTTGTGTTGGGTCTGATGGTGAGTATATGTCACTGTAATTGCGTGGGTGAGATGAACGTATGCTCCTAACAGTGTCTCTTGGATACATAGACACTGCGGCTGGGAGCCGTTTAATAGTAGCTGTAGTTCTTCCCAGCTTCCTCGCAACCCTCGGCAGTTCCATTGAAAGATCTTGAATATTTTATTTTTGTTTATTTCAGGGCGCCCAGGGAAAGGGACTTCCCTGTCTTCACGATCGTCCGTTGCTGGAGGGTTGACCCCAGCACTATTGTTTTTCTTTTCGGACCAATGGCCAATGCATCCGGCCTGGGAAGGTCTCGTTTTCCCCGGCCTACTGCTCCTGCCGGTGGCTTTCTCACCCTGCCCCTTCAACCTTTGGGTGGAGCCCCTAGCACTGACCGTGCGGAGGCGGGGGACACGGGCGCCGGCAGGGCCGCACCGTGACCTTGGGCAGCAGCGGTCACCTGCTGAGGGTGAGCCGGAGCCTCTGGTGCAGGGGTGGCGGCCGCAGCCGGCACCCTGGATTCTCCAAGCGACCCAGAAGCGGGCGCTGGAGAAGGCACTTTAGCAGGAGGAGTGTCCTCAAGGGACTCCTCACTGCGCGTGCGCTTCTGCTGATATGGCTCACTGCAGCCATCAGCAGGCATCTGGAGGGATGAGGCTCCTTTTCTGGCGAAACTGAGGTTTTAGGAGAATCAGACTGTGGGATAATAGAACGGCGATTGGCATGCCCATTAAGGGCAGCGGCATATGTCATTCCGGGGATGGACATTTTGGTGAGGGCAAGTTTTCTCGCCTCAGCAAAGGACATCCTCTCCCGGTTGCCTATTATGAAGTACTTTTTTTCAAACCGGAAGCGCTCACAATCCTTTGATGAAGCAGAGTGAGGCTAACCACAATGATAACACCGCACAGGGCCAGGGCACTCGCCACCGTGGTTATCCAAGCCACAAGACACATACTTTCGAAAGTCCATTTTTCAAGCGACGACAGATCTGGGTGATGTGACCATATGCTTGACAGTGGAAGCATCTTCTTAGGTTGGGGACATAAGGCTTCATGTTAAGATTAAGCCACGCCAGCTTGACAGTCTTGGTCAGTACTAAACGGTTGAAGTCACATCGTAGTTGATGAGTTCGTTCACCAATCTTAAATTCTTCTGAGAAGCGGAGAAGGTCCCGTGAAAAGATAACACCCCGAGATTGGTTCAGGGTGGCATGGGAGAGTAGGACACTGATGCACCCGGAACAGAAGTAAGGGCGCGGAGCTTTGAGATCCTCAGGTAATGATACTTCAACCAGCAAGCTCCCGGCCCCTTGTGGCATGATCTTGAGCTCACGACCGCAAGCCTTGACCAGAGAACGATGTACTTTAAAAATATCGAGGTCGTTTATCACGCTGAGACACAGCAGCAAATGCACTGGCTATGACGTCGGCGACTTCAGCGCTCCCTGCTATTATGTTATTGTTGATTTTCAGCGCAGGTGGTGGGCTTATTGAAAACTTTCCTGCTATTTTGTGTACCCTTTTCCACACTTGTGTCATTTGTGCCTTAGAATTAAGAAAGGCTACACAACTGGCAAATGAGGATCGTCGTGCTTCCCTCAGAATCCGCCGTGCTTGTGCTCGTGCTTTCTTGTAGGCAATATGGTTGAACTCTGTCCCATGCATCTTGTAACGGTTGAAGGCCCGGCGGCGGCAAGCTACTGCCTGCTTGCACTCGTCAGACAACCATGGCGTAGGCCGACGTAATACATTTCCCGTAAGTTCTCTCGCCCGGTGAATTTGCGCCGTTAAAAAGGTAACTGCATCCTCGTCCCGGTGAATTTGCGCCGTAAAAAAGGTAACTGCATCCTCGGTTGTATCAAAGTCGGCGTTTGTTGTCTCCGTGTGAGTCATGGTTCGAAAAAGCTCCCAGTCTGCCCGATCTAATTACCAACGCGGTAATCGAGGTGACGGTTGGAAAGTGGAATGAGAGAAGAAGATAGTGTAGTGGTCGCTGCCATGTAGATCCTCTGATATTTCCCACCTGAAGTCCAGGTATGCGTCGGGGGAACTGAGTGAGAGGTTAATAATTGACTGTGAGTTTGCATGTGGTAGTATGTTGGATGACCGGTGTTCAGTATGCATAGGTCTAGGTTTTCGATTACAGATGCGACAGTGATTCCTCTTGGGTTCCTGATGTTATCCTCCCATAGTGTATGCCGGCTGTTAAAATCCCCATCTATTAAGAAAGGTGAGGGCAGCTGGCGTATCAGTGTCAGGAGGTCTTGCCGAATGATTGGTGTACTGGGTGGAAGATACAGAGAGGACGGAGTGTAGGTGCGTGTTATATGAATTTGTGCAGCAGCGGGCTGGAATGGAATGTTAAGGGAAAGCGGAGTATTTACCATGTCATTGGAGATGAGGAGACAAGTACCTCCCGAAGGAGCTTATGTGGGATCTGCTGGCGAGTACATGGATATGGCACTGTAATTGTGTGGGGGAGGATGAGCATATGCTCCTAACAGTGTCTCCTGGAGGCATAGACACTGTGGCTGGGAGTCTAATTAGTGGCTGGAGATCCTCCCAGCTTCCTCGCAACCCGCGGCGGTTCCACTGGACGATCTTGAATCTTAAATTTGTTCATCCATGGCTCCCCCGGAAGAGGGACCTCCCTGTCGTAACACCGGGCTTTCGCTGGAGGGTTGACTCCAGCATAAGTGTATTCTTTTTCGGATCAACGGCCGATGTGACAGGCCGGAAAAGACCTACTTTTCCCCGGCCTCCTGCTCCTGCCGGTGGCTTCCTCACCCTGCCCCCCCCCACCAACCTTTTGCCACTCCGACGAAGCGTCAAGGAAGGGAGACACGGGTGGAGCCTCCGGCACAGACTGTGCGGAGGCTGAGGACACGGGCGCCGGCAGAGCCACTCCGTAACCTTGGGCAGCAGTGGACACCGGCTGAGGGTTAGCCAGAGCCACTGGTGTAGGGGTTGCGGCTGCAGCCGGCACCCGAGATTCTTCCAGCGACCCAGAAGCGGGCGCTGGAGAAGGCAGTTTAGCAGGAGGGGTGTCCCCAAGGGACTCCTACCTGTGCGTGCGTTTCTGCTGAAGGGGCTCAATCCGGCCATCAGCAGGCGTCTGGTGGGGGTGGGATGAGGCGGCCTTTTCAGGCAAATTTGAAGTTGTGGAAGGAATAGACTTGGCAGTGGTAGAACGGCGATGGGCATGGGCATTGAGGGCCATTCGGGGGATGGACATCTTTGTTAGGGCAAGTTGTTTCGCCTCAGAATAGGGCACCCTTTCCTGGTTACGTATTTTGAGTACTTCCCTTTCAAAGAGGAAACGCTCACAATACTTTGATGAGGCAGAATGAAGCTCACGACAGTGGTAACACCGCACAGGTCCAAGGCAGTCGTCATCGTGGTTATCTATACCACAGGACCCACATATTTTTGAAAAGCCGTTTTTAAGCGCCGACAGGTCTGTGTGACAATGAAAGCACCTTCTGGGGTTTGGAACATAGGAATTCACATTAAGATTTAGTCACGCTAGTTTGACTGTCTTGGGCAGTACTAATCGGTTGAAGGTCATAAACAAGATTGATGTAGGTTTGAAAATTCCGTCTACCTTTTGTTGCACACGGCGTACTGAAGCCACATCGTAGTTTTTGAGTTCATTCACCAGTCTTTCTTCTGAATAGAGGAGAAGGTCCCGTGAAAAGACAACACCCCGAGATTGGTTCATGGTGGCATGGGGAGAGCAGAACACTGATGCACCAGGGACAGAGGTAAAGGCGCGGAGCTTTGAACTCTCTTCCCATGAGGATACTTAAATCATTAAACTCCCGTCCCCTTGTGGTATGATCAGGGGCTCACGGCCACAAGCCTTGACCAGGGAACGATGTACATAAAAAATATCCAAGTCGTTTATCGCGCAGCCATCCACAGACTTGATAACAATGTACTTCTCATAATTATGAAACAGGCTCATACATACCACACATAACTTCTATTTGGGAGACTGGGAAGTTCCCAGGTTAACGTGAGATATTCCGTGGACATTTTCGGCGCACGGACTTGTCTTGGACAGACCCTTTAAGGGGTAGGGACTTCTCAGAGGCACCACCGGGAGCCAAGAAAGACTCCAAGGTGGCGATGAGAGTGGACCGTGTGGAGGTATTCGGGGACAGGCGGACGTCAGGGAGAGAGGCTGGCCAGGGTAAAGTATTTGTACCAATACAAAAAAAAAGTCACTTCTCCACACCCCCGCCCACCACGGAGCCCAATAAGGAGAGGCTGGATGTTGGGGCTAGACCTCACCCAACAGCCCCAGGGGTTATGGGGAAGTATACGCGGCCAATGGCAGGCGCTTAATGGCGGCCGCGGGACCGTTGCGATAGCCTACCTGACAGTGACCGTTTGACCCTAGCCAGCGCATGACCAGCCGATTAAGTGGGGCCATACTGAACCACCCGTCTCACCCCAACCCACCCACCATAGGAGCGTGTTGCCCACCGAGGGGAACTACACCCTGCCCCGCGGTGGACTCAACTTCCAGATGAGAGGGCACGGGGAGTGTACTGGGCGCCACGCACGGCAAACACGTGAGAAGACAATAGCCCTGCCCTAGGTGGTAAAAGGGCGGGCGCAGGCAACATCACCAGTAGGCCTCCTCTACCGGTGATGAGGGGGGAGCACTTGGTCCACGAGGTCAGCGGACATCGAGCCCTATCGAGGTAGGCAAGCCACCACGGTAGGTGGTGCCGCCAACCTCGCTTCAAGCCCCGTCACCACGACAAGGTGACTCTCCTTCGACGGGGCATGACGGATGGGGTACCTGCTGAACCTCTGAGAGGCCCAGGTTGTTCCAGGCCCCCATACGGAGAACCCGCCGGATATTAACCCCGTGCCTGGCTTGACGAGTTTGTGTCTCGTCTGCACCACCTTGGCGGTCCCCTAGAAAATGGGATAGGTGTGGTTGGGCGGGAAGTGGTGCTCTCCTACCGCCCCCCTTCAGACCTGTCAGTTAATTGGATGCCATATACATTGCTTGAAGAACTCACTCTCAGTGAGGTTAGTCATTGGGCCTATAAACCAATCACCTCCAGGGATAACAGGAGGGTATACGTAGGCACCACCTGACATAGTGGTGGCCGCTTGGCTCATGGTGTCGCAAATGCAGTTTAGCCGATTGACCTCTCCGAGCTAGGAGAGGCCGCTCGTCTTGGCCGGAATAAGCTACCAGATGTGTGTTGCTAGTCGCACCACACGACTACGGCATCACCCAACCTCCAGTATTTCCGTCGCCCAGCCTTCAGTGACGCCACACGCGGCAAGGACTAAGGTTACGGGCGTGCTATCCCGTCATTAAGGTTTGATACGTGAACTGGAGAAAAAGACACAGCTCATGTTGATGACTGCGCTGCTCATACACAGTTAAGCAGCTACGGAAGTAGTAAACGGGAAAAACGCCAGCCCCTCTGAAAATCGCATCGAAAGTTGCTTCGTTGAATCAGGAGCAAAGTGAATGTACGTATCGAGTTGCTTTCGTCTGCTCTGAATGCACTAAAATGCCTGTCGAGCATATCAAATCACTAGAGCGAGCAACCTCGCAATGAGACAATAGGATTTATGTTGCTGGGCTTTCCATGTTTCAAAGTTATCATGCTTCCTCCTCCTCCTCCGTTTCCTCTTCCTCCTCCTCCTCCGTTTCCTCTTCCTCCTCCTCTTCATTATCAAAATCATCATGATTGTCATTATTATAATCATCAGTTAGGAAGGCAAGGAGATCACTAGTAGAACGCCCCTTGCGGAACCCATACTGGCGATCAGATAGAAGGTCAGAAGTGTAAAGGTGCTTTTGAATCTTCCTGTTAGGGATTGATTCATAAGCTTGAGATAGACAAGAAAGTAAAGCTATAGGACGGTAGTTTGAGGGATTGGAACGGTCACCCTTCTTAGGCACAGGCTGTATGAAGGCATACTTCCAGCAAGAAGGAAAGGTAGATGTTGACAGGCAGAGGCGAAAGAGTGACCAGGCAGGGTGACAGCACGGAGGCAGTTTTTAAGGACAATAGGAGGCACTCCATCAGGTCCATAAGCCTTCTGAGGATTGAGGCCAGAGAGGACATAGAAAACATCATTTTGAAGAATCTTTATAACAGGCATAAAAGAGTCAGAGGGAAGATGAGTAGGAGGAATATGCCCAGAATCGTCCAGAGTGTAGTTTTTAGAAAAAAGTTTGAGAGAAGAGTTCAGCCTTAGAGGTAGATGAGACGGCAGTGTTGCCGTCAGGACTGAGGAGTGGAAGGAAAGATGAAGAAGTGGAGTTGGAGATGTTTTTGGCTAGATGCCAGAAGTCACGGGAAGAGTTAGAGCGAGCAAGGTTTTGGCATTTTCTTTTGATGAAAGAGTTTTTGGTTAGTCGGAGAATAGATTTGGCACGATTCCGGGCAGAAATGTAAAGTTCATTGTTAGCATTAGTTCGAAGGCTCTGGTACCTTTTGTGAGCTGCCTCTCTATCATTGACAGCACGAGAACAAGCGTGATTAAACCAAGACTTTTTAGCGTGAGGAGTAGAGAAAGTACGTGGAATGTATGCCTCCATTCCAGAGACAATCACCTCTGTGATGCGCTGAAGATATACAGAGGGGTCTCCCTCCTGGAAGCAATAATCATTCCACGGGAAATCGGAAAAGTACATCCTCAGGTCGTCCCACCGAGCTGAAGCAAAATGCCAGAAGCATCGCCTCTTCGGTGGGTACAGAGGGTGTACAGGAGCGATCGGACAGGATACAGAAATAAGGTTGTGATCGGAGGAGCCCAACGGAGAGAACAGTTTGACAGAGTAAGCAGAAGGATTTGAGGTAAGGAAGAGGTCTAGAATGTTGGACCTGTCTCCAAGACGGTCGGGAATACGTGTAGGGTGCTGAACCAACTGCTCTAGATCGTTGAGGATAGCAAAGTTGTAGGCTTGTTCACCAGGCTGGTCAGTGAAAGAGGACGAAAGCCAAAGCTGGTTGTGGGCACGAGAGCAAGTGATGTCGTGCGCACATAGGTACAACATCCAGCTTTGGATTGAAATTTAGGATAGAGATAGTAGGAGGGAACAGAGTAGAGATTGCTGTCAGTAGCCTCAGAAACCTGTGTTTCGGTGAGGAAGAGAAGGTGAGGTTTAGAGGAAGAGAGATGGTGTTCCACAGAATGAAAAATAGAACGAAGACCGCGAATGTTGCAGAAATTGAGAAGAAAGAGGTTCGAGGAGTTATCAAGACACCTCTCTGGTCGGCAGCCAGTAGGGGAATCCTCCCTGGGGGGAATGTGTGGCTCCCCCTGTAACGGCGGCCGGTCTTGCATGCGTGCAGCTCAGACAGGGTCTTGGTGGGGACGAACAAGGCGTGAAGGGAAACACCCGCTGCTATTTTAGGTGAATATATTCTTAAACCTAAGTACAGGGGCGTTGGAGAGAGCCGAGACAGTAGGTCTGTATGAGTCGGGCTCTCAGGAAGGAGTGAAAATTAGAGACTTGGAAAATAATGAAGTTACAACTGGTCACGTATGTCAAGGTGACCGCTAAGTTGACGAAATGCTTGTTACACATACCAAGACGAACGAACGAACAACACTGACGGATGACATTCCTATAGACGGTAGCGTGATCTATCTGAAGTGGGTATTTTCCACTGATACATGCATTCCTAAGCCATGGTGATATATTAATAATAATAATACACTGATATAACTACAACTACTATAACACTGCTCGGTCACCTACCAGTGATCGCGACCTCGCGATTTCCAAGAAAAAACTAACTTGTAGGTTACCATACATAGTGTGATCTTGTTGAGCAGACTGCTTATGGCACAATTATATTTAAACAATGGCTATGCAAGAATATTTGTGTAGTAATGACATAAATAATGAGAGGTAACACCAGCGTGTGTGATATAATTCATAGAAAAAAAAATCTCTCAAAGGATAAACATAAAGACACAAGTATCTGTAGTTATCAATTGGCATAGTTACAGAACATGAAATGCTCATCTAGCTTCCAAAAAAAAATAATAATAATAATAGGTGGGAAACACAGTACAATGTTAAGATACAGGAGCAGGATAAAGACACTTTTCTTTAATTTTTTCCTGCGTGAGAAAAAAAAAAATACCTTGCCTGTGCCTTCCTTGCATCATGTCGCCTCGTCTGAACAATCAAATAATCGTGCAGGACAGAGTTCCTCCTAAGAAGGTAGCACACGACGACGAGACTGACGACATCAGAACCATCGGCACAAAAATTCCAGGGTACAAGTAGGTGAGGTGCAAGTATTCAGGCAGCGTTTCCTCCAGGGTTTCTGCAAACTCTGTTTCGTTTGCAAAAGACAATGAATTAAGGGAATTTGTCACATAAGAGATGCTGGAGAAGTGAAGTGAGACCGCAGAGGAAACACTCGATGGGAAATATTGGCAGTGAAAACCAAACGGATCCGTGATGGGTACGTTGTTATGTTAGTGGAGCGGATATAGCATGCTTCCGCTATGGCATAGTGACCAATTACCTGTTGATAAGTGGTACCCTCAGGGCAGATTACTGATACATAGAAGGACTGAGGAAAGTAGAAATAATGTAAACCATGAAGGTTCTTATGAAAAACTGGTGTTGGGGGTAGTTGCTTGTAAGAGCACAGGGAAAGAGCGTCAGACGCGTTCACCCGGGTGAGGGCGATCTCACACACTCCTCCCCGAACAGGTAGTTCGTGGAGTGAAGGTGCGCCATTATGAATTTTGAATTTTGGAAATAGGTGTATATGTTGTGTGAATGTAGTGTGGTGTGGATAGCGAGAGGATCTGTCTTTTGAGGGCATGCTGAACTACTCTCCGGTGTTGGTGAGACAATAGGGAAACGGTTAGTGAGGACATGGGAAGGGTCTTTGAAGGGCTTCAGCACCCTCCTATCTCTCCTCTCTCTCTCTCTCTCTCTCTCTCTCTCTCTCTCTCTCTCTCTCTCTCTCTCTCTCTCTCTCTCTCTCTCTCTCTCTCTCTCTCTCTCTCTCTCTCTCTCTCTCTCTCTCTCTCTCTCTCTCTCTCTCTCTCTCTCTCTCAAACTTTTACGTGATATCTCAATATTCTTGATCATATCCAGTTAGCTTTGATTTTCTTGCCTGTTTGGTTTACTTGATGTGTTTATTGCTTTCTTTATTTGCCATATTGTTGTGTTTTAAATTGTTGCTTTTTAATATTTTTTTCAAGTTTTCTTTATTTCTTCTGAGTCTTAACCATATCTCAACATTTCCTTCACGCAACTCTTCTATGATGATTGGCGGCTTCAAAGGGAAATATTGGGTGATAAATGAAAGGAGTAGTAACAGAGATGGGAAGGAAGCCGAGGTAGAACAGAAGAAAGGAAAATAAGGGGAGAAAGATAACTAGCACCATGAAAATTTACTCTCGTCACCTTGGTCTCGTTTTATCCCTGAATTTTCCTCAAACGTTCACTCCATATTCTCCATTCTCTTCGTCTTTAGTCTCATTTTCTACCGCCCCTTTTTCCTCCTCCTGCTCCTTCTCCTCCCTCTCCTCATCTCCTCTACCTTCTCCTTTTTCTCCTTCTCCTCTTTCACCACCTTTTCTTCGCAGTCGTCGTGGTCGACCTCCCCCTCCCTCTCCTTATTTTTTTTTTCATCATGAGGGAGTCGCAGAGGCTTCTGGGTAAATTTTTGCAACACGAGTCACTTCATTATCAAGAGTTTGCACAAAAAATAACGTGCAAGTTATCGTGTTGGTGTCGAGTGCAGCCAGATAAGGTTTGCATAACGATGAAATGCACGGAGGACAAAATTATCGTACGTAGGAATGCAAAAAAAATATTGCTAAAGGTGACTGAATATTTACATGATAAAAAAAGTTGCTGTGCTGAAAAAAAGAATGATAAAATGTCAGGGTAAAAATAATTTTTCTCAGAAAAGGCTACTACGTGCTGAACACTGTGTATGGTAGTGTGTTGGTAGTTGTGGTAGTAGTGGTGGTATCGGCTGTGAGAATGGTGGCAAAAGTGGTTGTAGTTGTGCGTAGTAGTGGTTATGGTAGTAAAGGATGTGATAATGATATATGTGGTGGTGGTAGTGGTTATGCTACTGGTGGGGATGCTGGTGGTAGTGATGGTGGTAATGGCTGTGGTGAGAGCGCTGGTTGTAGTAGTGATGGTGCTAGAGGTGGAGATGGTGGTGATTCTGGTAGCGTAGCTGGTAGTTGCAGAAATTGTGGTGATGCGGGCGAAGGTGATGATTATTATTGGGGCGTTCTGTTCTCGGCGCCGCGACTACAGGGTCATATGGCACCGAACGTAAACTAAATAAACTATAATATAAAACTATAAATAAAAATAATGGTGAATAATTAAAAACATGATAAAAGGACTCAATAAAAGAAAAAGAAAACCTACAGGAGATTAAGGACACCAACCTCCTGCAGGAAGCCATAAACGTCATGTCCCAGGGAGAGTGCCTTCTCCCCCAGCATCAGATAGAGAAACTCCCATCTCCACCCCGACACCGGGAGAAGTATCGCTCTCGCAGGTCCCTCAGACTAGGGCACTCGACTAGCAAGTGCTGAACACTCAGGGGGATCAAGCAGATATCACAGTAGGGCTCAACTCCCCGGAACATGAGGAAGCCATGTGTATATCGAGTGTGACCCACCTTAAGGCGGCCCAGGACAGTCTCCCTCTTTTTTTTTTACAACAAAGGAGGCAGCTCAAGGGCACAAAAAAAAGGAAACAATAATAAAAAAAAAGCCCGCTACTCGCTGCTCCTAAAAAGATTAAAAAAAGGTGGCCGAAAGAGGTCAATTTCGGGAGGAGAGGTGTCCTGATACCCTCCTCTTGAAAGAGTTCAAGTCGTAGGCAGGAGGAAATACAGATGAAGGAAGATTATTCCAGAGTTTACCAGTGTCAGGGATGAAAGAGTGAAGATGCTGGTTAACTCGTGCGTAAGGGATTTGGATAGTATAGGGATGAGCATGAGTAGAAAGTCGCGTGCAGCGGGGCCGCGGGAGGGGGGGAGGCATGCAGTTAGCAAGTTCAGAAGAGCAGTCAGCGTGAAAATAAATAGAATAGAAGATAGAAAGAGAGGCAACATGGCCGCGGAAATTAAGAGGTAGAAGACTATCAGTAAGAGGAGGAGAGCTGATAAGACGAAGAGCTTTAGACTCCACTCTGTCCAAGAGAGCTGTGTGAGTGGAGCCCCCCCACACGTGAGAGGCATACTCCGTACGAGGGCGAACAAGGCCCATGTATATGGATAGCAACTGTGCTGGGGAGAAGACTTGGCGGAGACGATACAGAACGCCCAACCTCGAGGAAGCTGATTTAGTGAGAGAAGAGATGTGAAGTTTCCAGTTAAGATTTTGAGTTAAGGATAGACCGAGGATGTTTAGCGTTGAAGATGGTGACAGGTGTGTGTTGTCGAAGAATAGAGGATAGGTGTTTGGAAGATTGTGTCGAGTTGATAGGTGGAGAAATTGGGTTTTTGAGGCATTGAACGACTCAAGGTTCCTTTTACCCCAATCGGAAATGATAGTAAGGTGTGAGGTTAAGCGTTCTGCAGCCTCCAGCCTGGAGTCATGTAATTTCTGTTGAGAGGGTCTTCTGTTGAAAGAAGTTGAATAATGCAGAGTAGAGTCACAAGCGTATGAGTGGATAGGACAGTTTGTTATGGAAAGAAGATCATTGATGAATAACGGGAAGAGAGTGGATGATAGAACAGAGCACTGTGGAACACCACTGTTGATAGGTTTAGGGAAAGAACAGTGACCGTCTATCACAGCAGAGATAGAACGGCCGGAAAGGAAACTGGAGATAAAGGAACAGAGAGAAGGATAGAATCCGAAAGAGGGCAGTTTAGAAAGCAAAGACTTGTGCCAGACTCTATCGAAGTCTTTCGATATGTCTAGCGCAACTGAGAAAGTTTCACCGAAACGGCTAGGAGAGGATGACCAAGAATCAGTTAAGAAAGCAAGAAGATCGCCAGTAGAACGCTCCTTGCGGAACCCATACTGGCGATCAGATAGAAAGTTAGAAGTGGAAAGGTGCTTTTGAATCTTCCGGTTAAGGATTGATTCAAAAGCTTTAGATCGACAGGAAAGTAAAGCTATAGGGCTGTAGTTTGAGGGATTGGAACGGTCACCTTTCTTAAGGCAATCTACACCCTGTTATTAAGTGAAAATTTCTTAAGTTTCCAATTTTTCTCTGTAAATGTGTGTATACTTACCACTTCCAATAGAATGTATTTCCTTAAGATTTCAGTTCATTATCATTTATATTTCCTGTGTAGTGAATATTTTCGTGATGCATAGTGATAAACATTAAAAAAAACATCATAAAAAAAACAAAACTCTCATATCAATTAGCTAAGCATGGAATGAAAGATCAGTGTCTGGCAGACAATTCTGACACAAAATATTTCATTTAAATGCCATAGTTCTTTTTTTTTTTTTTTTTTTTTTTACCATGAAAAAAGTTGATAAAATTAGGTTTGGAAAATTATACAGATGAAACAGTTTCATATTCATTTATTTTGCTGTGTGAGAATGAAAGACATTACATTCCTCTTTAAAATGCAAAAGAAATGGTGAAAATAGGTGCATAAATAATGAAGTTATGTCCGGCGAAACAGAAAAAAGTTGAACTTTTCAGGAGAGGGTATTTAAAGTTTAAAACCCTCCCGCAGCATAGTCACTCCTGTCATCAGTCTCTGTCTGCATTTTCTTTTTCTTTCTCCACAATGTCTCTCGTATGTTATCATTTCTTTCAAGGTATGACTTATGTAAACTGGTAAATGGCTCCCCTAAGTCACTGATTATGGATCCTTCTTGATAGCCCACATTATAGTTTAGTTTCTTTCTTTACACATTGTTCACAAAATTTACTAATTGTCTCATAGTCGATGACACAACCAGTCTCTGCTTCAATAACTGCACCCACTGCTAACTTACTAGTATGTCCTCTCTTCTGCCAACTCCCGTCGTACATCACACTCACATTATAAATCCCATCTCCCTCTGGCACATAATGTCTCTTGACAGCTTCAACAGTTTTTTCTAACACCGACTCCACTTTCGTTTGTACGACATTTATGACTTCTCTCTGCACTTTTGGGTAGCAACGTTGAAGAGGATTCATGTTCATGTTGCCAAGAAGTTTATTGAAATTGGACTGTCCTAATCCAACTTCCATACTGGAGTATACCATTGTTTTTGTTATTGGTGTTTCTTGTACAGTACTGTCATCACCACACGACTCCACTTCACCACACACCTCACATTCCAGCTCGATGTTAAAGTCCAGGAGTTTGTTTACATAGCGGACCTTTAAATTTTCTGCGTAACACTTCCGGCAGGCCACGCGACAGAACATGTGTTGTATGTGACTTTTCTTCAAAATAATGTTCTCGTCATCAATTGCCTCCCTTGTAGTTGGATATGGACTACACACTTCCAATTTTCTCCGCTTGGCAGCAGAGGTTGAGACAGAGGTAGGTGGTGTCCCGCTGGTGGTAGACGGTGAGGATCCAGAGGAGGTGGTATCAGGCATGGTATTAGGCTGGGTGTCACTTTGCTTTTCTTCCTCATGTTTCCGCTTTTGGATTTCTCGTGCTTCCACTAGCTGCTTTCGCTTCTGTAGGACACGTTTTTTAACCCCTCCCATGTTGAAATGATGAAAACAAGCGGGGAAGTGAGGAGAAGCATCAAGAATCGGAAAGGTTACGAGCGCCACCCTCCTCCCTCGGATCCTCTACAGGCAGGTCTGGCGTCTGCTCAGTGGAGTCAGCGGGTGTAGCCTACCCTTTAATTAGAGTTGCTAGACATGTCTAAAAACAAAATAATAAAAAAAAAAGACCTCGCTATCAAAATTTTGAGTGTAATTCAGTTCACAAAATATTTTTATACGCATATATTTTATCTATTTTATTATATATGAAAATTTAGGATGAGATACAAATATGAAACTTTGTGGGAGTATTGCCACCACCTAGGTTATACTTAGGATATCGAAAAGCGAAATTTGATAATGTACGAGAAAATTCGAGATTTCACCACAGGGTGTACGAAGGCGTACTTCCAGCAGGAAGGAAAGGTAGATGTTGATGGGCAGAGGCGAAAGAGTTTGATCAGGCAGGGTGTCAGCACGGAAACACAGTTTTTAAGGACAATAGGTGGCACTCCATCAGGTCCATAAGCCTTCTGAGAGTTGAGGTCAGAGAGGGCATAGAAAACATCATTCTTAAGAATCTTAATAACAGGCATGAAGGACTCAGAGGGTGGATACGTAGGAGGAATATGCCCAGAATCGTCCAGAGTGGAGTTGTTACAGAAAGTTTCAGCAAAGAGCTCAGTCTTAGAGATAGATGAGACGGCAGTGCTGCCTTCTGGGTTAAGAAGAGGCGGGAAAGATGAAGAAGTGAAATTGGAGGAGATATTTTTGGCTAAGTGCCAGAAGTGTCTGGAAGAATTTGAGAAAGCAAGATGTTGACATTTGGTATGGATAAATGAGTTTTTGGTAAGTCGAAGAATAGATTTGCCACGATTCCGGGCGGAAATGTAAAGTTCGTGGTCAGCGGGAGATCGAAGGCTCTGGTACCTTTTGTGAGCTGCCTCTCTATCTTTGTTCCACAGGTGTTCCACAGAGTGAAAATTAGAACGAAGACCGCGAATGTTGCAGAAACTGATAAGAAAGAGGTTCGAGGAGTTATCAAGACACCTCTTAAGTCGGCAGCCAGAAGAGGAGTCCTTCCCTCCTTATATGGGAAAACGACCAGGGACGCACAGCCCTGGTCGTGACCTCCCCCATCTTTGTCGTGGCAAGCACAGCGTTCCACATGTGCTGCCACATCGTCTGGAGTGCGATTGGACGGTGGGATGCAAGTCCCTAAATGGAAGAGCGCACTGCGAGGGAGGAAGACAGGCAGCAGCTCGCACCACCTCATCGGCCTCCTCATTACCACGCACGGAGACATGGGCAGGTACCCAGCACAAATTTATTTGATGACCACGCCTATAGGGTGGGTGCTCTTAAAGTCTTCCCTTGCGGACAGGGCTGTCTGTGAGTCAGAGTAAATAGTTAAAATACCGACAGGCAAAGTGAAGATGGTGCAAATTGTTTAAAGAATGGCAGATAGTTCTGCGTTAAAAATAGAAGCTATAGCAGACAAAATTCCCGAACGGGTTAAGTCTGGGAAGACAGCTCGAAATTCAACGTCAGCTTCGGATTTGGAGCCGTCCGTGTATACTGGTACAGATGTGGCATGACTAGCTGTATGGGACGGGAACAGCTGTCGAGCAGTTCCCGCTGAGATGCTTCCTCTGTTAAGGTTGAAGTACCGGCAGAAATGTGTATTTGGAAACTCCCACGGTGTTATGGGTGATATCTGATAGACTGCTATTGGGAAGTATAGTAGTGAGAGGTCCCCAATGACATTTCGGATGCGGAAACCAAAGAGGCGAGGTAGGAGAGGTTTGTTTCTATATATTGTATCTAAATTGCGTCTATGGCAACGATGTAGGCAGGGTTGTTAGGTTGGCGTTGTAGTCTGTACCAGTACTTAATTAGAAGTCCATCTCTATGTAAGTCCAAAGGTGGTAATCCCGCGTCAACTAGAAGGCTTGATATGGGGGAAGATCTAAAGGCACCTGTTGACAGTCAGACTGCAGCGTGATGGACTGCTTCAAGTGTGCGGAGGCGGGCGGTTGTTGTCGATGTACATACTTCGCAGCCGTAGGACAGCCTCGACCCGATAAGTGCATTGTAAAGGTGTAGGAGTACTGTGCGGTCAGCACCCCATGAAGTGCATGACAGAACACGAAAGAGATCGAGCGATCTCAAGCACTTTGTTTTTAAGGCTCTTAGGTGTGGAAGCCATGTGAGGCACCTGTCAAAGACGAGTCCCAAGAACTTGTGTTCTTCCACAACAGGTAGACGTGAATGGTGGCCTCTTAGGCGGCAAAAGTGCATGGCAACCGACTTGGATGGTGAGAATCGGAAGCCATGTTTCTCCGCCCATCTGGATGTCCTGTCGATAGCATTTTGCAGTCTTCGCTCTGCGGTGGACATCCGAAACGCCGAGAACCAGATTGCCAGGTCATCGACGTAGAGGGAGGACGACACCCCCTCAGGGAGCGATGTTGCAATACCATTCATGGCTACGACAAAGAGGGTGACACTCAGGATGTTTCCTTGGGGAACTCCTTCCTGCTGTTCATAGGATGGTGAGTAGGACGTACCAACTCTGACGCGGAAGATCCGTTCGCCAAGAAATCCCTCAATAAACTTTGGCATCCGTCCGCGGAGACCAAAGTCATGAAGCTGCTTTAGTATCCCATATCTCCATGTCGTGTCGTAAGCCTTCTCGAGGTCAAAGAAGATGCACACCATGTGTTGTCTGTCTCCAAACGAGCGGCAGATAGCTGACTCAAGACGCACGAGGGCGTCGACTGGCAAGGAGACGGGTGGCCATTGCTCTCTAGATAGGGTACTATGCGTAAATTTACTATTTTCTCCAGGATTTTGCATAGGCAGGATGTTAGAGCAATGGGTTGGTAGTGTAAGGGCTGTGAACCATCCTTCCCAGGTTTACGGATGGGAAGAACAATGACTTTGTGCCACCCACTTGGCATGATGCCAGAATGGCAGACATTGTTGTATATTTGGGGCAACAGGGTCATGGTGGTAGGACTAAGGTGTGTGATCATGGCATACGGGATATTATCGGGGCCCGGCGACGTGTTGTTGCAGCGGGAAAGAGCTGATTGTAGTCCCCGCATGGAGAAGGGAATGTTGTATATTTCAGTATTAAGAGATGAAAAGTCTAGCTGGCGTATCTCCTGTTCTTCCAAGCGCCGGCGTATTTCGGGAGGTCTAGAGTCTCGCTTAGACAGCAGCAGCAAATGCACGGCTGCGCCCGCCCGCAAAATCAGGCCCGAGGTTAACCTTCGAAGGGCTCTGCGTGCAGGCTCCTGGAACGTCCGGAACCTCTCGGACGATGTTCGACTGCCCTACCTATTAGATGAGCTCAGAAGGCTGAGGGTGGACATAGTGGCACTCTCTGAGACGAGGAGGCCTGGCAGTGGCGCGATTAGTAAGGGGGGGTACACCTACTGGTCCGGCATGAACAACAGCTACCATATCAAAGGGGTAACTATGAGCATCTCCAGCCAACTGCTGCCGTTTGTGGTTGAGATTGCTCCGGTTGATAAGCGTATAACGCGAATGAGGCTGAAGCACACACTGGTCTTCATGTCTCTTGTTGCAGTGTACGCTCCTACTGAGATGCGTGAAACTGAGAAGGAGATATTCTACGCAAAACTCGACTCCGTATTAGACCAGTGCCCTCCACGGGACACACGAGCTATGTGTTGGTCCCCATGGTTTTGGTACAGTCGGGGCCGTTATCACTCGGACACTTTTGGCTGGGCAGGAGGGAGATTCCTACTTCCTCAGCCTTTCCCTTGAAGTTCGCTCTGAGCCTGTCACTGTGACCCCCCACCCCCACCCCTCCCGCATCACACCCTTCCCTTCCTACACACACCTGCACATCCCAGGAGACAATAGGAGGAGGTAGATTAAGAAGGGGAGGCCCTTGTGTTGTCTATGTATTTTCCTTCTTTCTCATTATTTCTGTCTTTCTGTTTTTCTCTTTCTTTTTCTTCCTCTTTCTTTTTCCTTTCTCTTTTTCTCTTTCTAAATCTTTTTAGCTTTCCCTCTCTTTCCTCCTCTCTTTCTCTTTCTCTTATTGTCTGTCTCTTTCTGTCTATATATTTTTCATTAAAATTCTTTCTTTCTCATTATCTTTCTCCTTTTTTTCTTACGTTCTTTCTCTTTCTTTCCTTCTACATTTTTTCTTTCTTTGTCTATTTATTTACAACCTTCTTTCTCTTTCTTTGCTTCTCTACTTTCTTTTTCTTTCTTCTCTCTCTTTATCCTCTTGCTGTCTTTTTCTTTCTTTTTTTTTCTTTCTTTGTCTCTATCTTTTTCTTTAGTTATTTTAGTTCTTTAGTATCTCATTCTTTCTCTTTCTTTTATTCCTTTCTTAATTTTTTCTCTTTCTTTCTTTCTTTCTTTTCTATCTTTCCCTCTCTTTCTTCCTCTCTTTCTCTTTTCGTCTATCTGTCTGTCTCTGTCTATATGTTTTTCATTCTAATTATTTCTTTCTCATTTTATTTATTTTTCTTCTTTCTTTCTTTCTTTCGTTCTTTCTCTCCTATTTCTTTCTTTCTTTGTCTCTCTCTTTTTCTGTATTACTCTTTCTTTCTCTTTTTCTTTCTTTGTTTCTCTATCTCTCTTTTTCTTTCTCTTTCTTATGTTATTACTGATTGTAGAAAAGAAACAAGTGAGAGGCACAGGGGAAATTATGGTAAAATGATGTTTCAGTAAGAATTGAAACAAACAAATTGGGGATTGGGGGTGTCAAATGAAGTGAAGGCGGAGCAGTGGGGAGAAGTGGGCGGAGGTCCGAACCCTCATTAGGCGGGAGGACGGGAGGGGGGAGGAGGATGGGGGAAAAGACGGGAGGGAGGGAGGAGGAGGGGGAGAAAAAATGGGAGGGAAAATGCAAGAGAGAGAGAGAAAGAGACCTGTCCTCAGGGCTGACTTCACACTCTCATCAGAAGAACCAGTGAACCCTACACTATGGACAGGAAACTTGCCCCAGCTCTGTCATTAAGCCGCGAATTTTGGAAAATCAACCGCTTTGGTGCGAATCGCCATAACTCCCTTATTTCTGGGGCTACAGAAATGTTTTTGGTATCAATCGACGGCAAATAGAAAGGGCTATATTTTGTAATAAGCGACTGGGCTCAATAACCGACTCAAAATGGTAGACAATCGAATAAATTCGCAAAAAACGACTGGAAAAAAAACTTTTTATTTTAGTTCCCAACCTTGAAACCCACTAATTTTTTTTGAGAATTACAAAAAACTTATTTACCAAATCATTTAGCCCTACCAATGTGCTTTCCAATATGATGCATAACATCTCCCTCTTCCCAGTAGTTTCATCGCTAAAGCTCGGAACGTAAACCCTTTTGAGAGCGATTTTGACGAACTCCAGACACTTTGCCGTTTTCGTCTAGTGTGGCCTTGCTATTGCCTCTAGAAGGCTGTAAATCGGCATGTAGTTTAACCAGCTCGAAGGATTTTATGATAGCTCGATTCCACGTTTGTCGTCGAGCCGTCACAAAATAGCCTGTTTTTCGCCCCTCTTGCCGCGATTTGGACACGTCCTAGTTTTTTTCTGATTATTAATCTATTAATAGAGCTTTCATTTGCCAACAAGCACGCTTTCCTAGCTTCAGTAGTTTTCGCTCGAGCTCGACCAGAATTCGCGACGAAAATTCACCGAATCTGACTCATTTCACGTGCCACGACGAAAAACCTTCCTGACGCCACAAAAATTAATATATCTGCATAAAAAATCATATATGAACATTTCAATATGTTGACTATCTCGTATTAAAATCATTTTTAGATATCTATATAAAAAGTTACTTTTTTTATATAAGCATTTCACTATATAAATCACCCTATATTAAGCGCCTTATTATACATGTTATTTTTTTATTTCAATTTATTTATGAATAATACATTTAATTTGCTTATATATATATATATATATATATATATATATATATATATATATATATATATATATATATATATATATATATTATATTATATATACATACACATTTGGTATCAAAAGAAAGCAAATTAAATGTATTATTCATAAATGGGAAGAAATAGGGTTGAATACTAAATAAAATAAAATAAATAAAAAAAAATAGTAACTTTTTATATAGATATCTTAAAATGATTTTAATACAAGATAGTCAACGTATTGAACTTTAACAATGAAGTGTTCATATATGATTTTTTTTGCAGATATAAATAGTAACTTTTTATATAGATATCTTAAAATGATTTTAATATAAGATAGTCAACGTATTGAAGTGTTCATATATGATTTTTTTTTTGCAGATATATTAATTATTGTGGCGTCAGGAAGGTATTTCGTCGCGGCGCGTGAAATGAGTCAGCTTCGGCGAATTTTCGTCGCGGCTTAATGACAAGGGCGCCGCAAAATCAAAAGAGTCCGCCGTCCATTACCTGAGATGTCACTGGAATAAATTTTGGGGCCGTTAAAGGCTGATTCACACTATACGTAAAGTGACCGGCACGGAACGTACCGTTCCGGACCGACAAAATATTCTTTAATGGAAACCCATTGTTGTGTACACATTGCTACGGACCTTCACGTCTCCGGCGCGGACCTTCACCAGCACTTGCCGGTCGGGATTGTCGGCAAAAATATTTTGCAGGTCCGTGCCGGTACGGAACGGTCCGTAGCCGGTCAGTGTTGGATAGTGTGAACACGCTTCCGTCACCAACCGGCACCAGCACAGCAGACAGGCGTGGCCTCGGGGAGCGTAGCACCGCATTCATTCATTCATTCATTCTCTCTCTCTCTCTCTCTCTCTCTCTCTCTCTCTCTCTCTCTCTCTCTCTCTCTCTCTCTCTCTCTCTCTCTCTCTCTCTGTCGCAGTTATTGCCTCCCTAAATGTTGTGTTTCTTTTAGTGATAGTGTCCTCTTGTAGATTTAGCAACTCATGAAACTGATGTCTGGACAGCCTGAAATACTGATGGAACGTTTGTTCGTCGTCCATCAGTCCTTTGTATAGTGTTGCATATATTCTCCTTCCGTTTTCCTTTTCTTTAATGATTTATGTACCCAAAGTCTTTTGTTTTTCTTTTGGAGATTTTAATTTTCCTCTTCTTCCATAAGAAGTGCTATCTCTGCCAAGTCATTTTCACTAATATTCTCGAACATGGTTAGCACAGCTGAGATGTGTCCGGGCTGAAGGACAGGATCGTAGTGCTGAGAATGAGAAGGTGTGAGCACGGTCTTGCCGGTCCATGACGGTCCCGTGCAGGTCCGGGCCGTTTACGTGCTGGTGTAGTGTGAATACACATGCTGGTGCCGGTCAGTTACGGCCCCGTTCAGGTACGGTCATGTGCCGTAAACGTGCTGGTGTAGTGTGAATCGGCCTTAAGACGGGGACGAGGAGGGGCGGTGAAGACAGGTACGGGGAGAGTGAAGTGGTATGGACGATGAATTGGTAAAAAAAAATTAAAAGATTAGAAAAACAGAGAGCCCAACTCAGGTGTCCGAGTGACAACGGCCACGACTGTACCAGGAACATAAACAGCTCTCTCCTCCTGAGTTTTGCAAAATCCAGAAAGTTGAGAATTGCGGGTCCCTGGTACCAGGGATCAGAGCTAAACAGCTGAACTTGATATAGCGATACCGGAGGGGTAGCTAAGGAGATTGGTCACATCCTCGTAAGTACTCGTTGGAGGATCCTTCAGAACTGCAGGGTTTACCTGAATGCCGAGTTATTTGCAACTGACCATAGGCTTGTTGTTGCAACACTCCAGCTTCATGTCAGGTCAAGAAGAATCTGGAAATGCAACACTACTGTGTTCCATCTCGAGAGGCTGAAGGACCTGGCATGTGCTCAGGAGTATGCAGTGACAGTCTCAAATCGATTCGACGTGCTCATCACCCTGGATGACTCTGTAGAACTGTGTGATGCCTTCAGACGTGAGACTCTGCATGCTGACAAGTAGTGTATTGGAGAGCGCCCGAGATCTAGGAGTGGCTATGCCTCGGTAGAGACCCTGGAGAATATTGAGGAGAGGCGCGTTGCCAGACTTGCTGGGAACTGGGACCAATACAGGGCTCCGTCGCGTAGGACTAGAGCTCTCCTGAGGAGATACAAAGAGAGGTATGTCAGGGGTCTCGCTGAAGAAGTCGAAGACCATTTGAATGCGAATGACCTCCGACCTGCTTACCGAGCTCTGAAGAAGCTTCGCTCCAAGTCTCCCTCTCAGGTGAGCGCTATCCGAACAGCTGATGACTGCTTCGTATCGGACATGGATGGGCAGAGGGCTCGTTGGGCTGAGTACTTTGAGCAGCTGCACATGGCGGACCCTCCATATGGGCAGTTTCCAGTTGCTGGGTTGCAGGTGGTGGATGCTGATCCACCCATTGACGAAAGCCCACCCTTTCTCTGGGTGGCTGAGGTCAGAGAGACTGTGGCAAAGTTGAGGGGTGGTAAGGCACCTGGCACCTGTAACATCAGTGCGGAGTTGCTCAAAGCTGAAGATGAGGCCATGATCCGCGGGTTGCATGCGGTCTTGACTGCCGTAAGGCAGTCCGGTACCATTCCTCCTGACTGGAAGAGGGGGTTGGTCGTCCCTATCTGGAAAGGGAAAGGGGACCGACAGGACTGCAACAGCTACCGTGGTATTACACTGCTCAGTGTGCCAGGCAAAGTGCTTGCTTACCTATTGCTGATGCAAATTCAGAGGCAGCTGCTGAAGATGCAGAGACCTGAACAGTCCGGGTTCACGCCTGATAAGTCAACAACTGACCGTCTACTAGCGCTTTGCGTACTGGTGGAGCGCCGACATGAGTCTCGACATGGGATGCTTGCAGCCTATTTCGATCTCAAGAAGGCGTTTGACTCAGTGCATCGCGACGTACTCTACGATCTTGTGCGACTCCGTGGGATTCCTGCGAGGAATATTGATGTGCTGATTAGCTTGTATTCTGGGACAGACAGAGCTGTGAAGTGTGGGGGGAGCTTGTCCAGCTTCTTTCCCATGAATGCTGGAGTAAGGCAGGGCTGTGTCCTTGCCCCATCCATTTTCAACACTTGTATGGACTGGGTACTGGGCAGAGCTGTGGACCAGAGTCATTGCGGAGCATCCATTGGCAATACCAGGGTCATTGACCTTGTTTTTGCTGATGATGCAGTAATCCTGGCCGAGTCGCTGGAGGTTTTGGTGATGGCTCTCGCGCAACTGAACGAGGAAGCGAAGCCCTTGGGACTTCAGGTCTCCTGGGCCAAGACCAAGGCACAGGT
>NC_066511.1:25672671-25680171 GCF_024679095.1 Eriocheir sinensis
TATATATATATATATATATATATATATATATATATATATATATATATATATATATATATATATATATATATATATATATATATATATATATATATATATATATATATATATATATATATATATATATATATATATATATATATATATATATATATATATATATATATATATATATATATATATATATATATATATATATATAAATATATATATATATATATATATATATATATATATATATATATATATATATATATATATATATATATATATATATATATATATCATTTTAATTCACCGTACGTAATGTAATCCTGTATAACAAAGATTTATTTTTGTTTTTTTCTTTACTCCGGCCAAGAATTATTAACGTCGACAACACCAAAACCGTCCGATATGTTTTTTCTTAACTGTCTTTTAAGAGGAAAACACGAGTAAAACAAAGACGAAAAGGAAAGAAAAGAAAAAATACAGGAATAGTATGTACCTCCCATTATGTATTAGGGTTCTTCTGTAAATTTCTCTTCCGCTGAAATGTTTTTCTTAGCAATTGGATCAACTATATACAACCTGGTTGAATATAGTTAATCAGTTGCTAAGAAAAATATTGCAGCGCTAGAGAAATTTACAAAAGAAAAAGAATAATAAATAAAATGAGATTGAAAGAAAAGGATAGCGTTAAGAGAGTTGTTCAGTTGCTAAGAGAGATATTACAGCGTTAGAGAAATTTACAGAAGTAAATATAACAGAAGTATATAATTGGTCCAGTGGCTAAGGAAAATATTTGTGAGGTAGAGAAATTTACAGAGGAAGCCAAATAAATAAAAGGAGGTTGAAGGAATAGGAGGGCGTTTAGATAATTTATCAGTTGCTAAAAAAAATATTACAGCGTTAAAGAAATTTGTAGAAGAAAAACCCTAATAAATAAAAGTAGGTTGTATATAGTCTATTCAGTTGTTGAGAAAAAATATTTAAGCGGTAGAGAAATTTACGGAAGAAGCCTAATAAATAAAGGGAGGTTGAAAGAAGAGAATAGCGTTTTAGATACAATAATAAATAAAAGGAGGTTGTATATAGTTAAACAGTTGCTAAGAAAAATATTGCAGTGCTAGAAAAATTTAAAGAATAAAAAGCCTAATATATAAAATGAGGTTGAAAGAGGAGGATGGAGTTAAGATAGTTGTTCAGTTGCTAAGAGAGATATTACACCGTTAGAGAAATTTACTGAAGAAAAAGCCTAATCAATAAAATTAGGTTAAAGGAAGAGGATAGCGTATATATATATATATATATATATATATATATATATATATATATATATATATATATATATATATATATATATATATATATATATATATATATATATATATATATATATATATATATATATATATATATATATATATATATATATATATATATATATATATATATATATATATATATATATATATATATATATATATATATATATATATATATATATATATATATATATATATATATATATATATATCACTTTAATTCACCGTACGTAATGTAATCCAGTATAACGAAGATTTACTTTTGTTTTTTTCTTTAGTCCGGCCAAGAATTATTAACGTCGACAATACCAAAACCGTCCGATATGTTTTTTCTTACCTGTCTTTTAAGAGGAGAACACGAGTAAAACAAAGACGAAAAGGAAAGAAAAGAAAAAATACATAAATAGTGTGTACCTCCCGTTATTTATTAGGGTTCTTCTGTAAAGTTCTCAACCTCTCAAATATTTTTCTTAGCAACTGGATCAACTATATACAACCTACTTTTATTTATTAGGGTTTTTGTTTTCTAGATTTTCTACCGCTGAAATATTTGTCTTAGAAAATGGATCAACTATATATATATATATATATATATATATATATATATATATATATATATATATATATATATATATATATATATATATATAAAATTCATCCAGTGGCTAAGAAAAATATTTGTGAGGTAGAGAAATTGATAGAGGAAGCTAAATAAATAAAAAGAAGGTTGAAGGAAAAAGAGGGTGTTTAGATAGTTTACCAGTTGCTAAGAAAAAATATTTCAGCGGTAGAGAAATTTACGGAAGAAGCCTAATAAAAAAGGGAGGTTGAAAGAAGACAATAGCGTTTTAGATACTATAATAAATAAAAGGAGGTTGTATATAGTTAATAAGTTGCTAAGAAAAATATTGCACCGCTAAAGAAATTTAAAGAAGAGAAAGCCTAATAAATAAAATGAAGTTGAAAGAAAATAGCGTTAAGATAGTTGTTCAGTTGGAAAGAGAGATATTACAGCGTTAGAGAAATTTACAGAAGATAAAGCCTAATAAATAAAAGGAGGTTAAAGGAAGAGGATAGCGTGTATATATATATATATATATATATATATATATATATATATATATATATATATATATATATATATATATATATATATATATATATATATATATATATATATATATATATATATATATATATATATATATATATATATATATATATATATATATATATATATATATATATATATATATATATATATATATATATATATATATATATATATATATATATATATATATATATATATATATATATATATATATATATATATATATATATATATATATCATTTTAATTCACCGTACGTAATGTAATCCTGTATAACAAAGATTTATTTTTGTTTTTTTCTTTACTCCGGCCAAGAATTATTAACGTCGACAACACCAAAACCGTCCGATATGTTTTTTCTTAACTGTCTTTTAAGAGGAAAACACGAGTAAAACAAAGACGAAAAGGAAAGAAAAGAAAAAATACAGGAATAGTATGTACCTCCCGTTATGTATTAGGGTTCTTCTGTAAATTTCTCTTCCGCTGAAATGTTTTTCTTAGCAATTGGATCAACTATATACAACCTGGTTGAATATAGTTAATCAGTTGCTAATTAAAATATTGCAGCGCTAGAGAAATTTACAAAAGAAAAAGAATAATAAATAAAATGAGATTGAAAGAAAAGGATAGCGTTAAGAGAGTTGTTCAGTTGCTAAGAGAGATATTACAGCGTTAGAGAAATTTACATATATATATATATATAAATATATAAAATTGGTCCAGCGGCTAAGGAAAATATTTGTGAGGTAGAGAAATTTACAGAGGAAGCCAAATAAATAAAAGGAGGTTGAAGGAATAGGAGGGCGTTTAGATAATTTATCAGTTGCTAAAAAAAATATTACAGCGTTAAAGAAATTTGTAGAAGAAAAACCCTAATAAATAAAAGTAGGTTGTATATAGTCTATTCAGTTGTTGAGAAAAAATATTTAAGCGGTAGAGAAATTTACGGAAGAAGCCTAATAAATAAAGGGAGGTTGAAAGAAGAGAATAGCGTTTTAGATACAATAATAAATAAAAGGAGGTTGTATATAGTTAAACAGTTGCTAAGAAAAATATTGCAGTGCTAGAAAAATTTAAAGAATAAAAAGCCTAATATATAAAATGAGGTTGAAAGAGGAGGATGGAGTTAAGATAGTTGTTCAGTTGCTAAGAGAGATATTACACCGTTAGAGAAATTTACTGAAGAAAAAGCCTAATCAATAAAATTAGGTTATATATATATATATATATATAGATATATATATATATATATATATATATATATATATATATATATATATATATATATATATATATATATATATATATATATATCACTTTAATTCACCGTACGTAATGTAATCCAGTATAACGAAGATTTACTTTTGTTTTTTTCTTTAGTCCGGCCAAGAATTATTAACGTCGACAATACCAAAACCGTCCGATATGTTTTTTCTTACCTGTCTTTTAAGAGGAGAACACGAGTAAAACAAAGACGAAAAGGAAAGAAAAGAAAAAATACATAAATAGTGTGTACCTCCCGTTATTTATTAGGGTTCTTCTGTAAAGTTCTCAACCTCTCAAATATTTTTCTTAGCAACTGGATCAACTATATACAACCTACTTTTATTTATTAGGGTTTTTGTTTTCTAGATTTTCTACCGCTGAAATATTTGTCTTAGAAAATCTACCACATATATATATATATATATATATAAATATATATATATATATATATATATATATATATATATATATATATATATATATATATATATATATATATATATATATATATATATATATATATATATATATATATATATATATATATATATAAAATTCATCCAGTGGCTAAGAAAAATATTTGTGTGGGAGAGAAATTGATAGAGGAAGCTAAATAAATAAAAAGAAGGTTGAAGGAAAGAGGGTGTTTAGATAGTTTACCAGTTGCTAAGAAAAAAAATTCAGCGGTAGAGAAATTTACGGAAGAAGCCTAATAAAAAGGGAGTTGTGAAATTTAGATACTATAATAAATAAAAGGAGGTTGTATATAGTTAATAAGTTGCTAAGAAAATATTGCAGCGTAAAGAAATTTAAAGAAGAGAAAGCCTAATAAATAAAATGAAGTTGAAAGAAGAGAATAGCATAATAAAAGGAGGTTGTATATAGTTATATATATATATATATATATATATATATATATATATATATATATATATATATATATATATATATATATATATATATATATATATATATATATATATATATATATATATATATATATATATATATATATATATATATATATATATATATATATATATATATATATACATATATATATATATATATATATATATATATATATATATATATATATATATATATATATATATATATATATATATATATATATATATATTAATTGACACTTTAATGCATCACTTTATTATATATCTATATATATATATATATATATATATATATATATATATATATATATATTTATTTATATATGTAATCCAGTATAACGAATATTTATTTTTGTTTTTTTCTTTCGTCCGGCCAAGAATTATTAACGTCGCCAACACCAAAACCGTCCGATATGTTTTTTTTTTAAACTGTCTTTTAAGAGGAAAACACGAGTAAAACAAAGAAGAAAAGGAAAGAAAAGAAAAAATACAGGAATAGTATGTACCTCCCATTATTTATTAGGGTTCTTCTGTAAATTTCTCAACCGCTGAAATGTTTTTCTTAGCAACTGGATCAAATACATACAACCTCCTTTTATTTATTAGGGTTTTTGTTTGTTTTTACTACAAAATATTTGTCTTAGAATATATATATATATATATATATATATATATATATATATATATATATATATATATATATATATATATATATATATATATAAAATTGGTCCAGTGGCTAAGGAAAATATTTGTGAGGTAGAGAAATTTACAGAGGAAGCCAAATAAATAAAAGGAGGTTGAAGGAAAAGGAGGGCGTTTAGATAATTTATCAGTTGCTAAAAAAAATATTAAAGCGTTAGAGAAATTTGTAGAAGAAAAACCCTAATAAATATAAGTAGGTTGTATATAGTCTATTCAGTTGTTGCCTAATAAATAAAGGAAGGTTGAAAGAAGAGAATAGCGTTTTAGATACAATAATAAATAAAAGGAGGTTGTATATAGTTAATCAGTTGCTAAAAAAAATATTGCAGCGCTAGAGAAATTTAAAGAATAAAAAGCCGAATATATAAAATGAGATTGAAAGAAGAGGATGGCGTTAAGATAGTTGTTCAGTTGCTAAGAGAGATATTACACCGTTAGAGAAATTTACAGAAGAAAAAGCCTAATCAATAAGAGGAGGTTAAAGGAAGAGGAAAGCGTATATATATATATATATATATATATATATATATATATATATATATATATATATATATATATATATATATATATATATATATATATATATATATATATATATATATATATATATATATATATATATATATATATATATATATATATATATATATATATATATATATATATATATATATATATATATATATATATATATATATATATATATATATATATATATATATATATATATATATATATATATATATAAAATTGCTCCAGTGGCTAAGAAAAATATTTGTGAGGTAAAGAAATTTACAGAGAAAGCCAAATAAATAAAAGGAGGTTGAAGTAAAAGGAGGGCGTTTAGATCGTTTATCAGTTACTAAGAAAAAATATTTCAGCGATAGAGAAATTGACGGAAGAAGCCTAATAAAAAAAGGGAGGTTGAAAGAAGAAAATAGCGTTCTAGATACTATAATAAATAAAAGGAGTTTGTATATAGTTCATCAGTTGCTAAGAAAAATATTGCAGCGCTAGAGAAATTTACAGAAGAAAAACCCTAATAAATAAAATGAGGTTGAAAGAAGAGGATAGCGTTAAGATAGTTGTTCAGTTGCTAAGAGAGATATTACAGCGTTAGAGAAATTTACAGAAGAAAAAGCCTAATAATCAAAAGGAGGTTAAAGGAAGAGGATAGCGTATATATATATATATATATATATATATATATATATATATATATATATATATATATATATATATATATATATATATATATATATATATATATATATATATATATATATATATATATATATATATATATATATATATATATATATATATATATATATATATATATATATATATATATATATATATATATATATATATATATATATATATATATATATATATATATATATATATATATATATATATATATATATATATATATATATATATATATATATATATATATATATATATATATATATATATATAGGTAAGGTAACCAGTAGGTACGCAGTGGTCCAGTAGTACGTACGCATTTATTTAAAAAAAGACTTATTAAAAAGACCAAAGCAAATCAACAACTTCATATCATATTATACTAATCCATATACAGAAGTATCCCACTATAACATGTCATAAAACTATGTACCCTAAAAGAATGCAATTAGAAAATGTGGTAGTTTTCTTAGGAAATGCTAAGGATTGCAAATTTCGTTTTGTTGTATGCCTTGTTTCCGGTGAATTTTTTTTTTTTTCCTTTTGCAGGTTGATTTGGGAGGGTACTTCAAGAAATAGGTGTTGGTTTTATTCCAGTACATATCTATAAACTGGAAGGTGCGTACCTACTGGACAAGGAAATCAAGACTTGACCAGTAGGTACGCATTTTAATGACTGCTAGAGAGACGTATGCCACAATCAGCAATACAACTCAAGCTCTATGGCATATGAGAACAAGAAGCACTGTGTGAAAACTGTCTGTGTGTCTGTGTGCCACCTCATCAAACTTACCCCACTGGCTGTCCAGTAGGTACGCAGTGCATGTTGTCCAGTAGGTACTCTCGTCGTCCCAGACTACGCGGAACTATCATATCCTCACAGAGCATGTGAGCTAGCTGTACTAGAACCCCCAAATCCAGAGTGCAGGGGCCGTGTTCATGGATTTGCATTTACTACTTCTATAAAGGAAATACTTATCTCCCAC
>NC_066511.1:25685171-25707671 GCF_024679095.1 Eriocheir sinensis
TCCCACCAAGTTGTTCCAGGTAGTATACGATGCACCTACGATGACCTACGAAATTTGACATCGCAGCGCATCGTGAAGAAATTTTAAATATGTTTTTGTTTTAAATTGCCAGTATCGCGAACCACCACGATCCAACATGAGTCGCGAAAAAGTTGTCAACGAATGAAGCCGATGTTGATCACGATACCTCACGATGCGTCACGATGTCAAGTTCGCAGCTCATCGCCATAGAATTCGTGAAGGTGGGAAAGACCCTTTACAATATAATATAATATAATATAATATATATATATATATATATATATATATATATATATATATATATATATATATATATATATATATATATATATATATATATTGTGTGTGTGTGTGTGTAATGTATACATATGAATGTGTGTGTGTGTGTGTGTGTGTGTGTGTGTGTGTGTGTGTGTGTGTGTGTGTGTGTGTGTGTGTGTAACCGTTCGACATTTCGAAGTAAAAATGTGAAAAATCCGGAATGAGGGTTCCTGGTGCTTGGAGCTGCTTCTAGTCGAGAGGCAGCCAGTAGTTGGAAGGGCGGAAAAATATTCATGATGATCTCGAAAAAAGGGAAAATGAGGTGGAAATGAGTTTTTGAGAGCCCCAGACGACAGGTGGTGAGATGAACCGTGCTCCGCTGCAGCTCTGCACAACTGCACTTGTAATGAGACCACTGCAGGTGAAGGACAAGCTCAACACAAAGAAACTGTCATATATACCCAACCTTTCTAGGAAGCTTACACAAGTCTAGAAGTCGTGAGAAATGATGGATGTAAATGACAACATATTCATAACAGAAAACCTTTTCAACGAGCTCCCAAGGGAGATTACAGCGTTTAAAAGAAATGAGAAATCACTCATGTCAGCACTAAAAACTCCACATCAGTTATACGCGCAGTTATTCCGTCCCCTAAAAATGCACCCCAAGAAAACTCATTTTATATTTTTGTCCTTTTTGAACAACGACAATGACCCTTAAGCAAAGTCAGATGCTTATGCACAACACTAGTGACCAACCATCATTCTAGTGACCAAACATCATCAAATCGTCCATCAGCCAGAGAAAAATAACTAGACTGCTCGCAACATTATATACAAGATATGTTTAATAAATAAAAAAATATCTTGCACTTGCACTACTGAGAATTTATCGCTTACGGCCATCTCCCAGAGCAAATTTGTCACGAATAAATTTTTCTAAAATATTCAAAATTACGGGTCTCTGTAATGCGTTTGAGAAAATCAGTCATTTATATCATAATTGCTCTCTCTCTCTCTCTCTCTCTCTCTCTCTCTCTCTCTCTCTCTCTCTCTCTCTCTCTCTCTCTCTCTCTCTCTCTTTGTGTGTGTGTGTGTGTGTGTGTGTGTGTGTGTGTGTGTGTGTGTGTGAGCGCCTTCACGGAACACGGAGAGAGAGAGAGAGAGAGAGAGAGAGAGAGAGAGAGAGAGAGAGAGAGAGAGAGAGAGAGAGAGAGAGAGAGAGAGAGAGAGAGAGAGAAGGGAAAAGGAGGAGGAGGAGGGATAAAGAAAAAGAAGAAGAAAAAGAAGAAGCAGATGATGATAATAATGATGATGATGATGATGATGATGGCATTTTGAAAGACAACACTACAAGCTCTATATACACAACAAACCTTCACGAGCTCACAACACACCATACACCACAGCAGCGTCACCTTACGCTCTCCGTTCTCGCTCGCTCGTTCGGACGTGCAAACAGCCTCACTAAACCTATCGATCAACCTTTTACGAGTGGATCAGAGGCCGCGCTGGTCCCCTCTGACTCTTAAATACCAACCTACCATCTGGCTGCCTCCACCCTCCCAATCTCTCCCTTCTCTTCTTCTCCCCGCACTCCCTCCTATCCCCTCCACTCAGACGCTCGCTCAGGGATACAAACTATTCCTCACGCAGCCAACAGGTCGTTAACAGGCGCCCGTTTTTAGACTGATCGCCCACCTCTCTTGCTCCGGAATTAATCGTCCAGAAATCGATTACCTCCTCACTCGTCTCCGTGGGTTGTGTTGTTGAGCGTATGGAGACTTAATCGTCTGGAAATCGATGTATATGCCTGTTGTTGTATTTTATTATGAGAGGATAAAAAGGTATACGAGTGTTTTCTTACGGTCAGCATCTGGTAAACAGAGTCTGAATGCTGAAATTCCCACAAGTATATATACAAGCAGAGGATATGTAATAATACGATTTCCTTACCGAGTATTATTATTGAATACTTTTAAAGAATATAGGACGTGCGATCTATGTACATGCAAGAAGCTCGATAAAATTAACTATCACTCCTCTTTAACTTTCACTAATGTTGTCTCGTCTTTCTTATGTCAGCAATAATGCGAATAATATAAGTGTTAAACCTATGGGACATATCAATTTATCATCTCAAATTTTTTGCGTAGTTTGACAAAAAAATGATAAACATACCCATAAGGAAGGTGCATATAATTACCTTGGAAAAAAAACTAAAAAAGGCGTCTCGGCAGTGAGGATGAGAACAGACGGCGCCGGACACCATCACCTCTGTCCCCTATGTCGCTAACGGCAGGACAGCGAGGCGTGAACCAAGGCTGAACACCTCTCTATCTCTATAGAAACGAGAATACCTGCTCGGAAAGGATTCCTCTCTCTCTCTCTCTCTCTCTCTCTCTCTCTCTCTCTCTCTCTCTCTCTGTACATGTGTGTGTGTGTGTGTGTGTGTGTGTGTGTGTGTGTGGGTGTGTGTGAGAGAGAGAGAGAGAGAGAGAGAGAGAGAGAGAGAGAGAGAGAGAGAGAGAGCATAAATCGAGGTGGGAAGGTCTCCGGAGAGTGAAATGTGTGAAATCTATGAAATCTTTCCGACGGCAGAGAGTGGATCATCAAACTGAGTCCGGCTTGGCTTTATCATCTGACGCGGAGTCGACCTACTTCGCCTATTAAAATTTTACAGGACATCCAGGAACAGACTTTTCAGAGCACGTACACGCTACACAGTTGTGCGCTCTCTCTTTCCCTTGTTATAGGCATTTTACTAACCAACCATTAACCAGGGCAAGGAAACAAATCTGTAGTTCAAATCACTGTGTGCTATGCAAGGTACACGAGAGTAGCTGTGTTCTAACCTCAAAACAACGAAACAGCACAAACATCAGACCCTCAAGAACACCAGCCGTTATTGAGGGGACACACACACACACACACACACACACACACATTAATTGGTAACACGACGCCGCCACCCGTACACTGCCAGCAACGGTAATAAGGGTCTCGACTGGTCTCGTCTGGACTCGTCTCTTATTGGGTCGTCTTGAGTTATGTCGGGACTTTCATCTGTAACTCCCTTTTATTTTTCTTGTACACACACACACACACACACGCACACAGCTATAATTTCATACACTAAACTATTAAAAATGATACTGCATTTCTACCAATATAATAACTGCCTACTGCTACTACAACTACCATTACTACCACTACTACTACTATTATTCCTTTCCTTGTATTTATCCAAGAATTTGGCTGGTTGCTTACTGCAAACCTGCAGAGCCTGCTGTTGTAAATTTAATACTTATTATTTTCAGTGTTATTATTTTATTTTATAATTTTTTTAATTGTTTATTTTGTATAATTATTACTTTTTTATATGCCTTATGGGGAATTTATATGACACACTTTATGATGATCTGAGCCAAAACAGTAATACTTTCAACACTCACTCAACTTTGAATTAAATGTCATAGGAAATATTTCAGGTCAACATGATATCAACTGTTTATCTAAGTATTACAATTTTGAGGAATAAAGTTCTGCGACAGAATCACTAGGAAACACCAACATTAATATTGTACATATTAACAATAGATCTTTACACAAAAATTTCAATTTACTAGAATCTTTTATAAATTGTTTACCTAAGCTGCCAGATGTAACTGCCGTCACAGAAACATGGCTACAAGACTCCACTAAGCATCTGTATTCTCTAAGTGGCTATACCTCAACTCATTTAGTCAGAAAGAACAAAGGACATGGAGGGATTAGTATTTTCACAAAAAATAAGATAAAGACAGAGGTCTTGAACCAATTTTGTATTATTACTGATAATATCGAAATTTGTTCATCTAAACTATTACAGAAAACTCAGACTATTAGTGTAGACAGCCGTGTATCAAAATCATGGTCCCGTAGGAATGTCAAGCCCAAATTGATTTGGTGTGTTGTATCGCTTCCTTAAGGTCTAAGGTAATGGAAAATAAAACTGTAGCTATAAATAAATGTTCAAATGTTCAAATTTTCACTTGCAGATTCTGCAGATGTCACTTTATGTACCTGAAAGAGATGAAATATGGGTATCTGAAAGGCTATGAATCGTTCAAGTATGATCAGACTATACTGTTTGATATACAAGTTGTTCTTTTGTGTGCTTGTATGGTAGAAATTATCAATGCAAATTGGCATGTTTGTGGTTCATTTAATAGGGCTTGAGGTGTTTTTGCATACACAAACACTCAAATACGTATATCACTGAAAATATAAAGTTGATCTTCACGCAATCACGACCTAACAATGTGCAGGTACCACATCCACATTCACGAGTGGACAGACGAAATGAAACGGACTATACCACCACCACCACATTGTTATGAAGCTGTTTTGGGAAGAGAACAGTATTCCCATCACTCAAACAGTAATATCAACAAAATATAATCTTTCCCTTTTGAGAAATAAGTAAATAAAATGAGATTAGCTGGTACATGGTGGATGCCTAGTGATGATAATGATTAGGATGATGATGATGATGATTATGATGAGGATAACGATAATTAGTAAAAGGAGAAAAATCGGACGAGAAAGAGGAGGAGGAAAAAGAAATAAAGATTGATAGATTGATGTAAACCATTTAACATCAAAATCTGTTAAAACTATCAAACTTTTGCCTGTCCATAAAGAAGGCAATAGGAAGAAAGTTTCACGCTACTAGGGCTGCCAAACGCGTCCCTTCTGGCCCCCTGAGCCTGTGATGAACGAGGAATTTATGATATACTTACCACAGGCTTTCTCGGTTTACTTTAACAAGGCTTCCCCAGGGACCCATTTATCAATCAAATCAGAAAAAAGGATAAACGATACTGTCCGTCCAAACTCGAGGTTCAGTGCGTGACTTCAGAGCAACATTTGCCAGCACAAAAAAATGGGACACAATAACACACAAAAATAACCTGTCTGACAACAAAGCAAATGCAGTACATGACATTTTTTTCTAAACATACATTTCATATACACTCAACTATGATTTTGAATGAGAGGCGAGTTTCAGGGTAAATGCTAAACGCTACAAAAATGCAACGACACTGTCATTATATAAAACCACAAACACTTCACATTAGAGGCACAAACACATGTCTGATTGAGGCATATAACCGTGCAGAATGGGTCTTGCTAGTCTGATAATCTGGAGCAGGAAAGCCAAGAGAAGGAAGGTCACTGAGTAATAGCTTCCCAGCGATTCATCATTTGTCACTAGATTACATTTTAGATTATTTTGGGAAGAAACCACTCCACATGGTAGTTCCTAAACTCATAGACTTTCGAGCCCTAAAAAATTCCTCTTCCCTTCATCACGAGTCCATCACATCAGAAAAAACACCATTACATCCATGTAACTAGTTTTCCATATTAAAAAAGGAAGTATAAAGTATTTATATATGCCTGCCCATGGTGATTATAGCAGTCATCACTGACTAGGATTACTGGTTGGGGTGGGGCCAGCAACCCCTCGCCGTAAAACCCTTAACCTCCCTTACATTACGATGTGCAACCTCAATGCATTTTTTTACACTAAAGGATGCTGCTCAAGGACAAAAAGTACAAAAAGACCCGCTAAGGGCTACCCCTACAAAGAAAACAGAATTGAGTAGCCAGAAGAGAGGGTCATTTGAATAGAGAATAGTCTGGATACTCTCCTCTTGAAAGAGTTCAATCGTGGGCAGGAGGAAATACAGACAAAAAAAAGCTGTTTCAGTTTACCAGCGAAAGGAGTAAAAGAATGAAGATGATGGTCAACGCTTCCATAAGGGATTTGCAAATGATAGCATGAATACTATACTGGTAAAAGACAAAGACCAGTGAAACTTAAGAGGTAGAAGACCGTTAGTAGGGAGAACTACTGTCTCAGGCGAGCCTAACATCTATGACAGGTGTAGAGCAAAGCCTCCAGGACCCCTGCATCTCAAAGAACAGAAGGCACACTAGCACCCACCCTCAGAACCAGGCGTGGGATAAACCCTCAAAGGGTTCTATGTGGAGACACCTGAAACCTGACCTTCCCAGTCACTAACTGACCCACCTGTCAAATGACCTCAGAAGACTGAGGGTGGATACAGTGGGACTCGGCATCAGTAATGGTACCAGTCTTAAAGACCTAACAATAGGCATCTCCAGTTAACTACAGCCATTTTTTGTTGCGATTACTCTGATTAATAAGCGTTTAGTGAGAATAAGAATGAAGCTCATTTTTGGTTTCATGTCTCTTATTACACTCCACAGTTTCACTGAGATGATTAAAACTAAGGACACCAAACTCAATTCCATATTAGACCAGTTTTTTTGCTATTAACCCAGTAGCTGCAGGGATAATGTTTCTTAAAGGTTCCTCTAAGCGAATTAATGAGAAAAATCATCACTCACACAAATCATTATATAAGAAATAACAACACATTTGTAAACAATTGATGAATCCTCTATTTTGGGTGGTTTATGTCAAGCCAAAAATTTGGCCTGTTACTGGCATGCGGCAAAGCCACAAGTCTGGCCCGTCGCTGTTACCTACTGGGTTAAGTTGCTTTCTGTACTCTAATAAAAATCCACTCAGGATTCAAACTCAGGCCCACGAGATGGGAGATGGGCACTCTATATTCGCAGGGCATGAGTCTGAGGTCTGCATTATTGCACTCTGGCAACCTGCTGTCACAAAAGTTTCATTTTTGTGGGTAATATATGATACATATAGGAAACTGTTGTCAGTATTATCAGTATTAATAATATGCAGGCACCAACAACAAATATTCTTATAGTTGAATTTGAGTTTCAAATTATCATGAATAACTACATCAAATTCTGGCATTTACTATAATACATTGGTTACCTTATCTTAACACAGCAGCTACCAGCAACAGTATCAATAATCTAAAACTTAAAATCATGGCATTATTCATCATTGCTGCTTGCATGTTATTAATACTACTGACAACTGTTTCCTATGTATATTATATATTATCCAGGAAACTGGATGTATTGTGTGACAGGCAGAGCAGAGCACAATAATGCTGACCTTAGACCCATGCACCACATTTATACTGTCAAGCCAAAAGGTACCCCAAGACTTAAGGTCTTTTGGAGTCCTCATCTGCATCTTGAGTCTATACATGGCTTCCCTTCCACTCTCGTTTCCATGGTGCAGTGGTTAGCATGCCTAACTACAAAGCTGCAGGCCTGGGTTCAAATCCCAGCCTGGGCAGTCAGCACGCAGTCACTCAGTTCTTCATCCTTCAGTTCTTCATCCTTCCTTTAAGGATGGTAAATAAATGGGTATCTGGAAAAACCTAATTAAGGTTAACGGTACCCCGATGTTGAAATGATTTGTGTCCTGGGTTAAAAGGTTCTCACCCACCACAGGCTCTAGGGTCAATGGTATAAAGATGAGCACTGCAGCCATATACTCTCAACTTTACCTTACTTTCCAACAAGATCAATTTTTTGTGCTTCATTTTTTTTATCACTCTACATAACACAATGAGACTAGAACCCATCCGAGAGAGATGAGCTATTTAATATCCTGCCCCTACATGGAGAGAAACAACACAGGAATGGATGCCATTGCTTTAGCCACCAGTGTCATAATAAGTATTTCCACTTCTCTAAGCACATGAGGAATTGATTTTTTGGTGAGAATAATCTGATTTTCCAACAATCCATCAGGACCTCCAAGATGGGAGGTGGACACTAGTATTGAGCATAACAGTACCCCGAGGCTTAAAGTGTTTGGAGTCTTTATCCACATCTCGAGTCATTACACAGTGGCCCCACTCAGGGAAGCACTCATTGTCTTGGATGACTTTGGTGCTCTGGTAACAGAAAACCCAACAGTTCTCTCCTGATGTTTTTATGACCCAAAAGTTGTAGAATTGCAGGCTCTTGGTACCAGAGACCAGAGCTGCGCCCCTCAAATTTGTACAGAATTGCTGAAGAGGTATCTAGGGAGACTGACCACATACTCAAAGTATTCACTGAAGTACCCTTTAGGGAAGGGTTTTATGAAGTGCAGTGTTCTTTGCAACTGATCACAGGCTTATTGTTGCTACACTCAAGTTCATGGTAGGTCAATAACAATCTCAAAATGTAACCATATTGTGTTTCATCTTGAGAAACTATTAAGACTTGGCATGTGATCATGATACTGTGCAGTGACAGTCTCAGATAAGTTAGTATGCTTAGCTCCCATTAGGACGCTGTAGAACTGTAGGATATTTTTAAACGTGAAACTCTAAAAGCTGCAAAGGAGTGCAGTGGAGAGAGCCTTAGGGCAAGTAGTAATTTTGCCTCAAGGGAGATACTGGAGAATATCAAGAACAGTCACACTGCCAGGCTTGCTGGGAATCGGTACCAATATGGAGCTCTGTTGCGTAGGATTAGAGCTCTCTGGAGGAGGAGTTTTGCTGCAGAGGTCATGGGTCATTTCAGTGCAAGTGACCTCTGACCTGCCTATCAAGCCCAAGAACCTCTGCTCTGAGCCTCCCTCTCAGTTGAGCACTATCTGAGAAGTAGAGGATTGCCTCATGTAAAAAATGGATGGATAGAGGGCTCACCATGATGAGAACATTACAGATCCTCCAAGCTTTTTTTTTTTTTTTTACATCCTAGCCTATAGCACTGGTAGACATAGTTGAGGGGCCTGGTGGTCGACCCCAGCCCGTCTTGGCACAGGCAAGTGTTTATAGTGGCGCCATCTATTCTTGACTCATGCTGCCCCCCAGGGCTCATTCTTGATTTCCCTTGAACAGTTCCCCTAAAGTCCGGGTTGATGGGTGGTCTTCAGGACAGCATGGGGGTAGTCTTAGGCCACCTGGCAACTCAATTTTAAAAAATTGTTTCAGATGAATATTATATCTCATACTTCCTGTCTTGAAGACTGCTTCTTAATCTGGTCTGCTGCTGATGGGTGTCATGTAACACATATTGATAGGGTTTTGGGGACTGCTAATTCTCTATGCAGTGGAAATGTGATGTTATCTTGAGCATCATCATGTAATCAGTACAGTTAACGTTACATGATATTTAGTCTAACACATTTCACCCTCTGCACAGCAGCATTCCAACTTCTTTTTATCTAGAGCAATTAAGTTTACCTAAGCACAAAATTTGTTATCAATGTTGCTAGTGAGATATTATATATCCCAGTTCCAAAGCTGTTTCTTCCCAAAAGTTATTCTTGCCTGAAATCCCATGTGCAGTAGCTTGAAATATGCAAAAGAATGTTACCACATCAAAATAAAATTATTTTTTCCTGTTACAGACATGATTAATCAGTACAACTAACTCTCTCTAAAAATCATTTGAATATGACTATCTAACACTTTATTTTCTTTAAAACTCATTTTTGCCACTTGATCATCTAGAGCTCTGCCCCCTTCACCCTTGGGAAATGCATCAATAATAAACATTCACTTACAAGCCTCAAGGGGAGTGGAGGCAGCTGGTGATACATATGTCAACTATGAAGTGAGAAACATGTAGCATTCTGGCAGCAGAAGCTTCCTCCCAGAAGTTGGTAAACAGATAAAAATAAAAAGTTTTTCATAACATTTCATTCTTACACACTTTTTTCTTAACAGAAGATAAAACAATAGTTAAATCCAAACCCAATCATATTATACATATAAACCATATAATGAATTATATACTCACACATTCCTGCCAACTTCAGAAGTGCTTTATTAAGTTTTCCCTAACCCCCTCCCCATTCATAAAACTGTCTGCACTCCTTTTAAAATTTTCAACTGTATTTGCATCAACTGCAAAATTTTCATCACTCATCCTCTACCCTATTCATGATTCAGATTTTAGTAATCTTCTTCCTGAACTTGAATTTATTCAATTTAGACCAATTATTGCTTTTCCATTTTTGTTCCAAGAATATTCCATGAAATTTTATGGTTCTCGGTAGCAGCAGTGTCGGTCCAACCCACCCAAAAAGCAGCACAATCAGTTTCTTAGAACTTTTGCAGTGGCCAAAGAGCCCCACAGGATTGAAATATGAGAAAGCTATGAGGGACATGAAGATGACACATTTGGCATGGGCAGGGGTTGGGTGCCAAACCTAATCCCACTGAAGACACCTAAAAGTCCAGGGTCGCTATTGCAGAGTGACGGCCATTAATAAGTTGGTTTCAGCTTACTCCAACACTAACCACATATTTTGTGTGCACACATTCCATCTTACCCCCAAGAAGTCTATGGGAGACAATAAATCTATCAAAGGAAGTTTGTTCCAGAGGTAACCAATAACAGGAAAGATGATAATGGTTAATTTTTGCACAAGGGATTTAGACAGCAAAGAGGTGGGCTAGACTGATAAGTCATGTGCAACGAAGCCAAAGGGCAGATGAAGACTGTTGTTAACATTATAATAAAAGGTTTCTTGTTTCAAGTGTGCAACCAATAACTACAGGGTGAGGAGATAATTTGTAAAACTGCATGATATTCATTGAGTGTTATGTACATAAACAGTAAGTACATTTAGCAAGTGGCTTGCTTACCCTGATTGTACTACAGGGATTGTAAACATAGGTTGTCATAGCCTAATGGTGATTGATTGATAAAGGCATCATTCCTTAATCATGTTGAATTTCATTTATTGCTACAGTTACTACAGTTTATAAGAAATGCCACCTACACAGCATCACAGGAAAGACCCTCCTAGAGAATTTAGGCATGGCTTCAATAAATGCTGTCCTCCAATATATATTTTTCAAAAGGAACTAGGTATATATCAAAAGAAGTTTGCAAGCATAAATCTACTAAGTTAAATGTTTGAACTCTGCAATGTTAAAAGCTGTCAGTCTATGATAAATAATTTTGTGTACAGGTTTAAGTGTTGCCAGTTCGTTGTGCATATCATTTTATCTTGACAGATGAACTAGTCACTGTGACTTTGAAATAAGTTGTTTGCCATTTTAGCTTTTCCTTATTTTTACAGTGTGTGTGCTTTTCAACTTTTTAAAATCAATACTTTGTTATAGCTATACTCCACTTTACTTCATTAATGTATGTAAAGACCATGTCTGTAATAAATTTATTTATTTATCATTATCATTATTATCATCATTAACAGTATTATTATTATTATTATTATTATTATTATTATTATTATTATTATTATTATTATTATAATAATAATTATTATTATTATTATTATAATAATTATTATTATTATGATTATTAGTACCAGTATTATCATTATATTACTATTATTATTATTATTATTATTATTATTATTATTATTATTATTATTTTTATTATTATTATTATTATTATTATTATTATTTTTATTATTATTACCTTTCCTTGTAATATAGGCATGTGAGTGATGTCACTTACAAACGGGTAACTGCACTGCCCAGCTCAAGTCAGCCAGGCTGCAAGAGCATGGAGGAATGTAGTGACTACCATAATACGTGCTTATTACCCTTCTATTACCATATATATATATATATATATATATATATATATATATATATATATATATATATATATATATATATATATATGAAAGGGTGCACAACGTAACCTTAACCAAACATTCAACCTTACACGGTGACTATATAGGTACAGGAAGGACACATACAGACAGGCGCTTCTGGTTATCTAAAGGCACCATGAAAACATTACCAATAGATAAATAAAAGGCTCTCACTTACCAGAGCAGTGTAGTGGTGAAGGAAGGCTCATGTGCTACCTTCCTCTTCCTTCTTCTTTTGAGTTGTTCCGCTTTGTATCGCTTCTTAGGTCCTCCTTGGTACTTTTTTACACTTGCATACTTCACTGCGTTCATTTACAGACTTCACCTTGCACTGAGCTGTTTCCTATTCACTTTGCTTGTGCTTTGCTTGTGACCAACTGTATGGTTGTGAATCGTAGGTCCACCTCTGGGTCTTCTTTTCTGCTTGATCACACACTTTTCCCAACTAAAAAGATCTCTAGCACTTGATCTTTCACACATTAATTCATTTTCCCACTCGATTCACCATTTATTGTCTTGCCTCTATCTTGGTTCATTCAAGCCCTTTTCTTCCAGCACTGTTAGGAACACACTCGTTAATTTCAATATTTTTTTTCGTTTATTTTCTATCATCACGCCGCCCTACCACCGTACCGAACACCCCGTCGTCCTCCTCCACCCTCAAGGCCTCTTCCACTTTGCCTGGGAGTGAGTGAAACTGTCCCGCGACCCGCGCCATTCGTTTACCACGTGTGCACAGGTTCATTTGGTCTGGGTCTTGGTTAGGCAGTGATTACAGCTTTTAACGGTTCGCTTTCTCTGGTCAAATCTGAGAAAGGTGGCGTGCTTGAGAGCAGGGGTGGATCAAATACAATTGTTTTTATATTTTAATTGTATTTAAATACAATTTTAATGTATTTGTATTTGTATTTGTATTTTGACATCCAGAGAAAAAAGTAGTTTGTATTTGTATTTGTATTTTGTATTTGTATTTGTATTTTGGCACCCAGAAAAAAGTATTTTGTACTTGTATTTATATTTCGAGTCAAAACCATTTGAGGAGGATAAATACTGTTAAGGAAATAGAAAAAGAAATAATGTTAGGCCGCGTTAAGGCGGAGGAGGAAACAGATGAAGGTTGAAGGCGAAGGAGGAAAGAATTAACGTCAGATCACGGGGAAAGCGGAGTAAGGAGAACATTAAGGTTGAAGGCGGAGAAGGAAAAAAATTAAGGGTGGGGAGTAAGGAGGAAATTAACCTCAGGTCACATGCAGGAGGAGTAGGAGAGGATTTAGGGAGTTACTGAGGGATGGGTGGCTCGGAAGAAGGATCCGCCCGCAAAAATGTGTGACGTCACGGAAATGGGAGGCGTAGGGGATGAGATGTGAGTGAAGACGACGAGAGAGACAGTAAACCGATCTACTGCTTTAACTTGGCATATGCACTACAGTCACCTATCAAAAAGAGGTTGCATCCATTTCTTGAGCGGACTGATGTCATTGCCGCAGCTGTCATGGGCCCTAGGTTTAAGCTGGCATGGATGCCATGTAAGAAAATGCAAAAGGAAAAGGTTTCCAAGATTGTGGACCTAATTATTTCCGAGTACTCAGTCGACCTTGAAGAAGAAAACATTTCAAGAGAGTTAACCTTTCGTCTTTTCGGCTGGCATGAGTGCAACACGACCTCGTCTTTTTGCCTACATGCCTCCAGCTGGGCAAATGATGGCAAGTGCATCAACAAATGACACTACAGTGGTGAAGGCAGAACTTGAAACGTACCTAGAAGAAGATGTTTTGCCTTTTGATGTCAATCCACTGAGGTACTGGCGAGATGCAAAAAGCTTCAAAAATTTGAAGCACTTTGCCAAGAATATTCTAGGGTGCTGTGCAACAACATGGACGCCCCGGGAAGCATGTCACATCCACGAACATAAAAAAAAAGTCCCCGCAGAGAAATTAAACAGCTGTCGTGATGATAACAGAAAAAGAGCAAAGGGCGGGAGGCGAGGGGGATGGAAGGGATGGAGGGAGATGAAGGGGAGGGAGAATGGAAAGGAAAGGGGGCTGATGAAGAAGTTTGAAAGAAATATATGTATAGAGAGCAAGGATGAAAGAAAGGGAGAAATAGAATGAAATAAAGAAGAGAAAAATAGAGGAACAGACGACTAAAGAGAAGTGGCAGCCCAATACAAATGTTAGGAAACTTTAGTGGGCCGTCCTCGTGAGTCAAAACGCTCGCTGGTGTTCTCCCTCAGCAGGTGTGTGAATGCAATGTACCTGAAAAACGTTCATTGGTGAACCAATTCTTACTATGTAAAATCAATCAATCAGTCAATCAGAGAAAGAAAATATAATTAAAAAGAAAAATTGGAAATAAGAAAGAAAAGGGAAAAGGATGCTGCGCCGGAAGCCGCGGCGAGGATTCCTTATGATGCTTGTGCGCGTCCCCGAGGCCCATCGGTCCTCATCCGAGAACCGATAAACGCGGTGACCGGCGCCTTCACGGCATTTATGATTAATTTTATAATCCAGTCTGGTAGTTTTAAGAAGCGAGTTCTTGCATCCGCCCTATTCGAATCGGCGGGGCGGTGGAGCGCCAGCGAGCCCAAGGTCTCCCAGGCGAGCATGGCAGGACTGGAGGGCTCCCGGCAGGGCGCCTCGGCGTCCATCGGGACCCCGACGGAGGTGCCGGAGATCTTTCGGCTACAACGCCGGGCAGGTGGGGCTCGTTAGCCGTGGTAGGCAATCTGCCTAGGAGAGCAAACTCCGAACAACAAACCCGGGCAGGTGAGGTTCGTTAGCCGTGGTAGGCAATTCACCTAGGAGAGCAAACTCCGAACAATAAACCCGGGCAGGTTGGGCTCGTGAGCCGTCATAGGTAATACACCTAGGAGAGCAAACTCTGAACAATAAACCCGGGCAGGTTGGGCTCGTGAGCCGTCATAGGTAATACACCTAGGAGAGCAAACTCCGAACAATAAACCCGGGCAGGTGAAGGTCGTTAGCGAAAGCAGTTCATCTAGGAGAGCAAACTCCGATTACAAAACCGGGCAGGTGAAGGTCGTTAGCGAAAGCAGTTCATCTAGGAGAGCAAACTCCGATTACAAAACCGGGCAGGTGGAGGTCGTTAGCGTGAGCAGTTCACCTAGGAGAGCAAACTCCGATTACAAACCCGGGCAGGTGGAGGTCGTTAGCGAAAGCAATTCATCTAGGAGAGCAAACTCCGATTACAAACCCGGGCAGGTGGAGGTCGTTAGCGAAAGCAGTTCACCTAGGAGAGCAAACTCCGATTACAAACCCGGGCAGGTGAGGTTCGTTAGCCGTGGTAGGCAATTCACCTAGGAGAGCAAACTCCGAACAATAAACCCGGGCAGGTTGGGCTCGTGAGCCGTCATAGGTAATACACCTAGGAGAGCAAACTCCGAACAATAAACCCGGGCAGGTTGGGCTCGTGAGCCGTCATAGGTAATACACCTAGGAGAGCAAACTCCGAACAATAAACCCGGGCAGGTTGGGCTCGTGAGTCGTCATAGGCAATACACCTAGGAGAGCAAACTCCGAACAATAAACCCGGGCAGGTTGGGCTCGTGAGTCGTCATAGGCAATACACCTAGGAGAGCAAACTCCATGCATAAAACCCGGGCAGGTGGAGCTCGTCAGCCGTGGTGGGCAATCTGCCTAGGAGAGCAAACTCCGAACAATAAACCCGGGCAGGTGGAGCTCGTCAGCCGTGGTAGGCAGTCTGCCTAGGAGAGCAAACTCCGAACAATAAACCCGGGCAGGTGGAGCTCGTCAGCCGTGGTAGGCAGTCTGCCTAGGAGAGCAAACTCCGAACAATAAACCTGGGCAGGTGGAGCTCGTCAGCCGTGGTAGGCAGTCTACCTAGGAGAGCAAACTCCGAACAATAAACCGGGGCTTGTGGTGCTCGTTAGATGTCGTAGACAATCCACGTGATGGGAACACCAAAGAAAAGGAAAATAAAAAGGAACACCAGAAAAAGAAAAATATAGTAACAAAACATCAAGAAAATAAAATAAAAAACACAGATCATCCACCTTCAGGCCCTAACATCTCCAAAATTATGGGTAAGTCTTTTCTGGGGAGAAAGAGGCTCATCCAGACCAAAGAACATCAAAAAGGGATGATATAGAAAGGAACACCAGAAAAATGGGAAAAAGAGAAAAAAAAACATCGCAAAAGAAAAGTAGCAACAATAACAGAACAACGTCAAGAAAAGTAACATACAAAGAAACATCATCCACCATTCGGCCCCAAACTAACATCACCAAAATTATGGATGGGTCTTTTCTGGGGAGAAAGAGGCTCATCCAGACCAAAGAACATCAAAGAGGGATGATATAGAAAAGAACACCAAAAAATAGGGGAAAAAAGAGCCAAAAAAACGCAAAAGAAAAGTAACAGCAATAACAGAACAACATCAAGAAAAGTAACATACAAAGAAACATCATCCACCATTCGGCCCCAAACTAACATCACCAAAATTATGGGTGGGTCTCTTCTGGGAGGAAAGCGGCTCACCCAGACCAACGAAGAACATCAACAAGAGGATGATATGAAATAAAAGAACATAAAAAAACACGAAGAAAAGAAATAAGAAGAAAAAGAACAGAAAAAAACATCGGAAAATAAAAACAAGAAGAAAAACACATTAAGAGAAGAAAAATATAAGAAACATCATCCACCTTTCGGCCCCTAACTAACATCACCAAAATTATGGATGGGTCTCTTCTGGGAGGAAAGCGGCTCACCCAGACCAATGAACATCAACAAGAGGATGATATGAAATAAAAGAACATCAAAAAAGAAAAACAACAGCAAGAAAACAAAGAAAAAGATAAAGAAAAGAAAAGGAAAAAGAAACAAAAAGAAAAAGAAAAACACCAAAATAAAATAAAACAAAAACAAAAAATAATCCAAATAAATAAATAAATAAACAAATACAGAATACAGTAAAATTAACGAACTAACTAACTAATTCAAACTGTCTAACTATTAAACTACCTATCTAACTACCTATCTAACTAAGGGTACTATCCAAGGGTACTATTGGACTACCTATTAACTAACTAACTATCAAATCATCTAACGATCGAACATGTATTTGTCTGACTTTATCTATTTATCTGCATGGCTATCTATCATTATGTTTATCTATCCATCTTTTTTTTTTCTTTTTGCAGTTAAGGAAGCAGCTCAAGGGCAAAAGTAGATAAATAAATAAAAAATCCGCATAAATAAAAATAAGTTCTATCTCTATATCTTTTATTTGTTTATCTTATTTGTTCATCTTATTTATTTGTTTACTTATCTAGTCCGTCATCAGTCATGGTCAGTTCTACCTACACGTTTTCCTGCCACAATTTTTTATTCATTGTGTAGTCCTTAGTTCCGGTCCGACCTTGAGCTGGAAGGAAAGGACGGGGGCAGGGAGGCAAGAAGAAGGAGGGAGGGGAGGGGGGAGGTAGGACAGAGTAATAGGAAGGATTTGGATTATAATGGTTCCCCCCCACCCTCCCCCTCTGCAGCCAAAAAATAAAACGAAGAAAAGCGTCAAGTAAAAAAAAAAAAAAAATGGTAGCTAACAATGACAAAGAGTTTGCTAAAAAAAAATGGAAATCGATGAGGTTGGCAGTTTTCTTTTCTTTCTTTTTTTTTTTTTCAACACAGAAGACAGAAAGCTCAAGGGCCAAAAGAAGAGGATACAGAAAAAAAAAAGATCGGTACGTTGCTGCTCCCCAATCTTTATCCTTTTGATTATCTGTGTCTTGAATGCGGCAGAGTAAGAGACTTTGTATGACTACTGATATTTGTACTTCTCAGGGTATACCCCATTCACGGTGCTCAATAATGATGATAACAGTATAGCAGCAAATAGTACGCAGTAGCTAGCGAGGCGGCACCTTTTAGCACTTCAGTTTCCGTCACAACCTTACGGCACATTTCTTAAACTTCGTCGAGCGTTTAAAACTCATTCTCCGCTCTCTATTGTTACGTACTTTACAAAGAGAGAGAGAGAGAGAGAGAGAGAGAGAGAGAGAGAGAGAGAGAGAGAGAATAGCAGGGGTGAGGAAAGAGTGGGAATACGCGTTTCAGTCCTGATTAAGTGTGTGTGTGTGTGTGTCCTTGAAAAAAAACTGAACCTTTTTTTTTCAGTCAAGTTCAGCCTTAACACAGATGCGGCCATTTCGATGACTAAGCAGAAGACGTTGAAGAAAAAAAAAATGAACCAAAACAATAACTGACGACCAGTTTCAGTGATCACTTGACTCGGGTCTCCAAGCGCTGCAAGACCTTGGCGGAGAGAGAGAGAGAGAGAGAGAGAGAGAGAGAGAGAGAGAGAGAGAGAGAGAGAGAGAGAGAGAGTATATGTGTGTTAACCATTGCACTTAGCCATGACACCAAAGGAAGAAAACTGAAGGTAAAGTTAAAGGCGGGTGCATACGCTATTCTTCTTACGCTATCTTCTCACGTAGTTGACTGCTCTTTTGGCCACCTCTTTGGAGTCTTTACAGGAGAAGCGAGTAGCGGGCTTTTTTTTATTGTTGTTTCCTTTTTGTGTGCCCTTGTGCTGTCTCCTTTGCTGTAAAAAAAAAATAGCTGTGTGTGGCTGGGGTAGGTACTCATCTCCGCACCGTTGACCCTTTGAGTTTGTGGTAGGCAAAAATCTGTTAGTTACCGGCACCATCTGAGAGGGTGTTTAGTAAGGCCGGCAATTTTTACACTCCTAAGCGAGCAAAACTCGGCCCGGAAGCGTTCCGGGCATTAATGATGATAAAATGCAATTATGATGTGAAGTGTAAACTTGTGAAAAAAGTATCTTAATATTTTTTGTATAATTTCAGGAGTATTTTTATTTGTATCTTTGAAATCTGGAATAGGAGTATTTTTATTTTTATTTGTATTTTTAGATTCAGGAATAGAAGTATTTGTATTTGTATTTGTATTTTTAGATTCAGGAATAAAAGTATTTGTATTTGTATTTGTATTTTTGGAATCCAGAACAAAAGTATTTGTATTTGTATTTGTATTTTTGGAATCCTGAAAAAAAGTATTTGTATTTGTATGTGATTTGTATGTATTTGATCCAACCCTGCTTGAGAGTAACTGTGCACCATCGCAGCGGGGTTACTTTCGGCCCGGAGGGCCAACAGAACAACTTGTCGGGGAATTTGTTCGCATTTTTGCTGCACCCCAGCACTGCACAAGTGGATGGCATTTCGGCAGAAAGTCTGTCTTGCGGCACCAACGAGGAACAGGTCAAAAGAAGAAGAAGGGCGGTTTGTTTTGACCCTCCAGATCGGCCCGAGCTTGAACTTGATGAGTTGTGCACGCCACCTATAAACAAACAAGCTCGTAGTACCGGTGTTGAGTACGTAGATGTCTCTTGTACGGAGCTGTCCTCGCTTTGTTTATAAACAAAAGGCTGACCGCTATATACACGAATCCGTGTAAGCAGGCTGGTCGCGTGTATATGGATGTCACACCAGTGTTTTCAGGCACGGGAAGGCACACTGTTTTATTCTTTCATAGGAAAAACATTCATGAATCCAATACAGTCCTCTTCTTTGTAGTAAACGAAGTGAAGGGCCATAAAATAGCACTTATGCAGTGATTCAGGGGTAAATTCACGGAAATAGCATCTTGCTAATTTCAAAACAAAACTATCAATGTGCATATGATAATTGTTTGGGCAGATTCCATTCTTTTTATATGGGTGGTTAGGGTCCATCTCCTGCCCACAGGACATTTTTAAACGAAATTGAACGCCTCATATATATATATATATATATATATATATATATATATATATATATATATATATATATATATATATATATATATCTATATCTATATATATTACGCTCAAAACTGCCACACAATGGTAATTTTTTGTTTAAGGACATAACGCCAACCTGTCCCTCTCCACTTATAGCCAATCCTCATACATCCACATAACACATGTACTTCTTTCCCTCATTCTCAATCCTCAAGCATAGGTGGAAGAGGGTGAGACAATGCCTAATACGAATCGTTCCCGTAACCCCTCATTCCCCTGTAAATCTGCAGCCATGTTATCAGGGGACGACTGTGTACAGCTTTGTTTATTAATAAGTGTTTGTTTGTAAACATTCGCTTCTGAGCATGCGCAGTTCGCGCGAAGACAGCTCCGTACAAGAGGACAGCTACATACACAGCACCGGAAGGGAGAAATTGATAAAGGTTTCCATCCTGCCCAGTGCGCACCACCCAGGCTTTCTCCCATAATTAATTTTTACACTATCGTCCTACTGGTCCCTTGGAAAATACTCAGGCCAAGCTGCCAAATCTCTTTCCTCCCTGAGAGCTCCCCTTAAGAACTTTTCTGTTTCGCCAGCACTAACAAGATGGAAAACATTAGTAACAGATCTATTAGGCTAAAGTGAGTTGTATGTTTTGTTAAATATCCCTAATACAATACGGTCAATACCCAAGGAAGACGAAGGATTTTTCTTCGCTTAGACCGTGTTTTCGTTCGCTCTTTCCCAAAACCCCAACACTGTGGCACTCGATCTTAACAAAGGATACAAGTTTCAAAACAGATTATAAGATTATAAAAGAGGAGACTAACTTCCCTGATCTCATCTTCTCAAGAATTATGCTTAGGTTAAGGGGAAGGACTGGGGTACCAGGTTAAAGAACAATATCGATCAGAACCTGAGCAACAGAAGTAACTATCACCGAGTCCGGAAGCGAGAACACACCGACTGCTAATAAATATATATTCTGAAAAGTGTTATAATTATTCTCTTATCTCTCATCTCATTCTCTTATCTATGTACTCTCGAGGTTCTGTGCACGCCATAAATAATGACATATGATATCAGAATCATTACCGGAAAGGAAGAAATATTTAGTAATGTAAAGCTAACAACACTATAAACTACACCTGCCCATAATGCAGCTCGGTCATAACACTTCGGCTTGATATCCAGTTCATGTGAATGTGGGAAGCGTTGTTATGACTGATATATAAACTCCTTGGCCCTATCTATATCAAAGTTTGCTTCGCGTAATGATGTCAGGGTCGTATCAAAAGACGTTTCCCCCCCTAAGAACACATAATTGAAGAGGCTTTCGTAGGAGTTGTGAGCATTTCCAGGGGTAGTTTTATGACCCTGGTGGTAGTTTGACCCTTCTTCTGTACCCTGAGCCTAAAAAAAACCTTATTAGAACCTGATTGATCCCCCCTTTGACCTTTGTAAATAGCTGAACGTGTCTTGTAATACCAGCCATACTCTCCTGACCTCTCTTTCCCTTTACCTCTTTCCTCCTCCTTTCTTTCTCCCTTTCCGCTTGACCTCTCTTCTGGCCACTCCTGTTTACTTTTGCAGGAGCAGTGATTAGCGGACTTTTTTGTGTTTTCTCTTTGTTGATTGCCCTTGAGCTGTTCTTTACCGTAAAAAAAATAACTGGTTAAACACTGAAGAGGGCAATTACTTAACACTTGACAACACAGCGTCCGGAAGTGTCGCATGAAACGTGAAAAAAAAAACTAAACTCTGAAGACCATGAACAGCACGTTAAACAAAAGAGGTCAAATATTAATGAAAAAAAAAAATCATGTGTCGAAAGAAAAGGTAAACAAAAGAAAATAGCAACACACACAAAAAACAACTTGAAGAAAAAATAATCGCAACTGAAAATAAATGGCGAGAGAGAGAGAGAGAGAGAGAGAGAGAGAGAGAGAGAGAGAGAGAGAGAGAGAGAGAGAAGGACATACAATTTTTCAGAAGAGAAGGTTGCGACACAAAAGAACGATTCAAAAGTCCACTCTCGCTCTTCAAGGACCGAGAGACAAAGGAAACCACAAAGAGGCACAAAAAAGGAAGCGCCGGAATCTGCAAAGGGAAGCGATAGTGGACAACATCCTTAAAGCGATTCTCTAACACTCACAGCGTCCTTTGCCACACACGCACACACACGGCGGATCCACCCACCTTACACACACACACACACTCTCTCTCTCTCTCTCTCTCACTTTGTGGCCTGCGATCAACCGCTTCCTTCCTTCATTCCTTCTCTCCTTCCTCCTTTCCGACCTTTTCCTTTCATCTCTCCCTCCGTTTGTCTTTGCCATTCCTCCATGCATACGTGATCAAGAGGAGGAGGAGGAGGAGGAGGAGGAGGCATCACAGTAAGTATCTGCGTGTTATCGAAACAAAGGCCTTCTTAACATGTTTGCATATTATGTATACGTTCGATCTTACTTCCATTGTTCGTTCCCCATTTAATGACGTAACTGTTGATGGTGCTTGAAAAGAATACATAAAAGAGTGCAGAAAGCAAATGTTTGTCCTAATTTCACAGGAGCGGGAAACGAGGGTGATGTTAAAGGTTAATGAGGAGACTGATGAGGGTTACATGCTAGGTGTGTGTGTGTGTGTGTGTGTGTGTGTGTGTGTGTGTGTGTGTGTGTCAGATAATAACAACCCTTACACCAAGAATTCATATCATCTCTGTAAAAAAAAAAATTGTAACGAGCAGCCTAAGAGAGTATCTATCTTAAGCACTCCTTCCACACACATTCTGAACCGACCGATTAGGAGCATCACGAGGCCTTTATATCCGTCCATACATTAGGGGACGGCAGACTTTGGCCCTCGTGGAATTCGTGCGAGACTCATCGAGGCCGCCCGATGCACATAA
>NC_066511.1:25710171-25717671 GCF_024679095.1 Eriocheir sinensis
GACGGTAAGTGGTTCCTCATTAGTGGGGGGGGGGGGCTGGATCCCTTGCCTCCCCCCTTCTCCTTTACCTACCCTACCCTTTTCCTCTTTCCTCCTCCCTCCCCTCCACGGGCCCCTCCAAATCACCCCACTTATATACCCCCTCGCCTGGCCCCCTCTCACCCTCCAAGCCTACCCACCACACTCTTCTTCCTCCTCTATCTCCTCCTCCCCTCCTTCTTCCCTTCCATTCCTTACCTCCTGCCTCTTCCCTGCCAGCCCTCCCCTTCCCCTCTTCCTCCTCCCTTCCCTCCGTTAGCTCCTGCCTCTTCTCAGCCTTCCTACACAGCCCCCTACCACCAGCTAGCCGTTCCCTTTCTCTCTTCCTCCTCCCTTCCCTCCGTTAGCTCCTGCCTCTTCCCTGCCACCCCACAGCCCTCCTGCCATCACCCAGCCATTCCCTTCCTCCCAACACACTATTTACTCATTTGACCGCTGGGAGGTATCGCCACACAGGCTCCCTCCCTCTCCATTACTCTTCCCCTCTCACCTTTTCCCCCGTGCCTTGAGGAGGAAAAAAATGGTGCCTCATAACGCTAAACGAACCTGATTTTAATACATTTATGTGCGTTAGTGTCAGATGAGGGAAGACGAGTGCTCTCTCTCTCTCTCTCTCCTATCTGTCTACCTACCTACCTCTGTATCTATCAACATCCTCTCCTCTCTCACGCTCGCCCGTCCACATTCCTATCGTCGCACACTTCCTTCTGTTTCGCTTTGTCCAACGGCTGAAGTTTTGTACCGGGGACGTTATCGGAAGAGCGTTGGGCATAGCAATGTTCGTACCTTCCTCCTCTCTAGCAGCGGCGAGCGTCCCCCGAGGAGGCAGGAGACTGAAGAGGCTCACATGTTTACACCCTGAAGCAAGAGTAATCGAGCTGCCTGCATCGACGTGGTGTAGAAGTGCGTCTCTTTCCACTTCCCTCCCGTTGGCACCCACCTGTCCTTCCTCCCTCTCTCCCTTCGCCCCCCCCCCTCCCCCCTCCACCCCCCCAGGGTCTGCTAGTGACGAGAGCTGCGGCCCCTTCTGCCTCGTTTCTTCTCCTCTCCGCTGCTTTATTGGTTCAACCTCTGGAACTAAATTTCATTATTCTTTCTTTTATTTTGGTATCTCTTTTTTTTCAGGCATTGTTTTGCTCTCTTTAAAGGTGCAGAATGTTGCGTGGATTTTATTTTTCCTAATCTGTACTTTCGTGTTCAGCCCCTTAATCTGTCTCCTTGACCTAAAAGAAAGAAAGAAAGAAAGAAAGAAAGAGCCGTATATATACCCAGACCAATTTTCGTCTCCTTATGGAAACTATTGCGTTCTTGCATATTTATCCGCCATTATTTCTCCTGACTCACTCTTTTTTTTCTTGTTACTTTAAGCATTACACGTCCTTAGTCCAGGTGCTGTCTCTTTCTGGATACCTTACTGCGTGTTTTTAACGACGGAAATCTGCTCTGCCATGTTCTCTGCCATCAACCGTCCCGACTCCCTCTTCTACCGTTACCTTTCTGCCTCAAATCGCACATCCCCGAGTCCAATTGCTTTCTCCTTGTAGAAACTTTCCTGTATTTTTTTTTCCACGAGGAGCGTCTGCCCTGCGAATTTATCCACCATAATCCTTGTTAACTCCCTCTTCTTTTCGCTGTCTTGTTGCCTTCGAGCCGTACATCCTCGTGCAGTCCGGGTGTTGTCTCCTTCAGGAAACTTTACTGTGTTTCAAGAAAAGTGTCTGCGCTGCTCATTTATCCGCCTTATTCGCTCCTCCCTCCAGCTTCCTTATCCCCGTGGCTCGGCAGCTCCCGTTGCTGACGTTGTAGAGTTCCCAGCAACGCCCATAAAGTCAGGAGCACACAATGGTTATTCGAGGGGAAGCATTCACATCTTTTAGGGTGGTAATGGTAAAAGTTTCTGCAGAATCTCCTTATCTCAAGTGGTCAGCCCCTGCCCCCGGTCCAACACCTACCAGGTCCAGCTTAAACACATATCCCAACTTCCTCTGTTCATCATCTTCCCCCTTCTGCCTTTACAACACCGAGGAGAACCTAATATCTGATCTATCTTTTTATCTTCCCTCTGTGGTGTAATTGCCAGTCCTGACTCGCAACCTCACCTTCTTTAACTATCTCGCACCTTCTTTACTTATCTTGCAAGTTCCACCTTTTTTAAATACCTCGAACTTTTTTATACTTATCTCACAAGCTCCACCTCCTTTAACTATCTCTGGCTACCACTCCCCGAAGCACAGATCAAGTCTGGCCGTGGCACTTTGCTCTCAGCCTGTCTTGTTCGCTCTCCCTTGCGGGTTGCCGGCAGAACGGGACTGTGTTTGTGCTGTGATCAGGGACAATATTCACAGTCCCAAGATAAAGACTTCGCATCTTCCACGTACACTATGGGCCGTATTACAGGTCTGATCAGAGAGGTTTCGGGTCCCTATAAAGGTCGGTTTAGGGTTTAGGGTTTAGGGTCCCTACAGAGTTATTCATCCCGAACTCTGCAGGGACCCGAGACTTCTCTGATTGGACTTGTAGTACGGCCCTTAAACCGACCTTTGTAGGGACCCGAAACTTCTCGGGGTTGACTTGTAATACGGGGCTAAGACCAAGAGATGGATCTGACCACAGAGCATGAGTTAATATACTTTCGTAACATTATACATTTGGCTCTACAAATATTTCAAGGTGACAACATTTATATCCCATCATTATTGATACAGATAATATCGATGTTGAGTCCATCCTGCCAGCGTAGAGCTACACTAAACTATTCAACTCTGGGTAAGACAAATGATTAAATCGAAGGGTTGTTTGATTAATAATTACATCGATGATCGGAGCTTGGACGCTATTTTGACATTTTGCAGAGAGAGAGAACGAAAGCTTTTAAAATACTCATCTCTTCTGATTCTTTTATAGGCTTTGACTACACACCGTTGATAATCTCTTTCAATAAGTGATGGCTTTTATAACACCGACTCTTAGTTTTATCCGCATGATGAAAACCGTCGCTAAGCCGATCAGATAAAAATCAGTGGACGATTATTTACGTTACGAAGATCAGGTAACCATCCATCTCAATAGTATACAACTGATGTAACCCACGATAAGGGGGGGGGGGGGGAGAGAGAGAGAGAGAGAGAGAGAGAGAGAGAGAGAGAGAGAGAGATAGAGAGAGAGAGAGAGAGAGAGAGAGAGAGAGAGAGATTTACATAGATTTACATAGAAAATCAGACCACACAGACCCCATGGTCCAGACTTGGTGGTCTGTCCTTAAACCTAAGTGATTTTACATTAATCAGAAGACTCCAAAACGTTGCATTTCTGCTCTAGTTGATATTAAGTTGAAGGAAGTGACGGTCGAGCTTATTTTTGAAGGAGTCAATCGTGTTACACTGGACCACTGAAGGTGGAAGCTTATTCCATTCTCGCACTACAACGTTGGTGAAGAAAAATTTGGTGCAATCTGAATTTACTTGTCTACATCTGAGTTTACGCCATTGTTCCTCGTGCGCAGACTGTCATCGATCATAAACAATGTTGATCTGTCTACATTCGTGAAACCATTAAGTATTTTAAAACATTCGATCAATTTTCCTCGAGGCGACGTTTCTCAAGAGAGAACATGTTAAGGATAGAAAGCCTTTCTTCGTAGGATTTGTTGCGCAAGGAAGGGATCATTTTCGTTGCCCGACGCTGAACACCTTCTAATTTAGCAATATCCTTTGCATGGTGGGGGACCAAAACTGTACCGCATATTCCAAGTGGGGTCTGACTAAACTGTTGTAGAGCGGGAGTATTACATCTTTATTCTTGAATACAAAGTTTCTTTTAATGAAGCCCAACATTCTGTTCGCTTTATTTGCTGCATCGATGCATTGCTGTGAGAATTTGAGGTTTGACGCGATTTTGACTCCCAAGTCTTTGACGCATTGAACGCTTTTGAGTTTAACGCCGCGCATTTCGTATTCGAACTTCTTATTCCTCGTTCCAACTTGAAGGACCTGGCACTTGTCTACGTTAAAGGGCATCTCCCATCTATCCGACCAAGCTGAAATTTTGTGCAAATCCTCTTGGAGGCTTTGCCTGTCTTCGTCAGTGAGAACCGAGTTACCAATCTTTGTGTCGTCTGCAAATTTACTAATGCGGTTATTGAGTCCAACATCCACGTCGTTGATGTAAATAATGAAGAGCACTGGGCCAAGGACTGAGCCCTGAGGGACGCCACTAGTGACAGGCGCCCACTCTGAGTTAAATCCGTCAATCACTACTCTTTGTTGTCTGTTGCTCAACCAATTCGCGATCCATTGGTTTACTTGACCGTCAATACCTATTTGCTTTAATTTGTAAAGTAATTTATGATGCGGGACTTTATCAAACGCTCTCTGGAAATCAAGATAGACTACGTCCAGTGATTTGGTTACGTCATAAACAGTGAAGAGGTCGTTATAAAAGGTTAATAGGTTTGATAGGCAGGATCTTTTGTTTCGAAGCCATGTTGCGAGTCCCCAATCAATGAGTGGCTTTCAAGGTAACTCACAATTTTGTCTCTAATTATGCCCTCAAGTAGCTTACCTACAACCGAAGTTAGACTAATGGGCCTGTAATTACCTGGTACTTTTTGTCTCCTTTCTTGAAAATCGGTGTCACGTTAGCCTTTTTCCAATCTGAAGGGACGATGCCTTGTCGCAAGGACATATTGAATACGGTTGTGAGGGAGGAGAGTATTTCGCTCTTCGTTTCTTTCAGCAGAGTTGGATATACTTTGTCAGGTCCAGGACTTTTATTTGTTTTAAGTGAATGGAGAGCTTTAAGGACTTCATCGGTTGTTATTTCAAAATTAGGCAATGCATGCTCGAGATTTACAATAGTACTGGTGTTGGTGGTAGCGAGAGGAAGACTGTTAGTATTAAACACCGAGGAAAAGTAATTGTTTAAGAGGTTTGCAATGTGTTGGCTGTCAGTCACTAGTGCACCGTCGCTGTTTGTTAAAGGTCCAATACCACTTTTGATCGCCTTTCTGTTGTTTATGTAACTGAAGAAAGATTTCGGGTTATTTTACAGTTGGCTGCAATATTTTCTTCATGTCTACGCTTTGCCTGACCTACTAGTCTTTTACTCGTCGCCTGGCATCATTATAGAGTCTAATGTTCTCGGGCGTGCTTTGTTCTTTCTTTAACCTGTAAAACAATTTTCTCTCATTGACTGATTGTTTAATTTCGCTATTAAACCACGGTGGGCTTTTATTAGTGTTAATTCGCTTCTCGCACAAGGGGACGAATGTGTTCTGCTGAGTGAGTAAGTGATTTTAAGGCTTAGCCAGGCTTCCTCTACGTTGCCGTCATCTGATAGTTGTATTTCTGTTAGTTTTTGTCGGATTTCTACGAAGTTAGCTCTTTTGAAATTGGGCACCTTTACTTTATTTTCAGTCACTGATGATTGAGCTTTAATGTCGACGCGCACTAATTTATGATCGCAAGAACCGAGGTGTTCTCCTACCGTGACACTACTGACTAGGTTATCTTGGGTCGTTATAACAAGGTCGAGTATATTATTTTGTCGAGTTGGCTCAGAAACCATTTGGCTTAGATAATTTTCTTCTAGAAATTCGATCATTCTATGTGACTCGCCTTCTGTGCCTGACAGTGTCGCCCAGTCGATATGGGGGAGGTTAAAGTCTCCTAATATCAGTGAGTCGTTGTTATTAAGTGACTGCCTTAAGACGCTGTACATTTCAAGGTCGTCATCGAGTGATTGCCCGGGAGGTCTGTAGGTGACAGATATATTTAAATTGACTTTTGCAATGTTTACTCGCACGCACAAATGTTCAACGTTACTGTTTCCCGGTGTTTTGTCGGTGGGTTGCAAATAGCTTTTGACATAAAGCGCGACGCCACCGCCTCTACGGTTTACACGATCTTTGTTGAAGAGTCTGTAGCCATCTATGTTGTATTCGGAACTTAAATCAATATTTGTGGTGTCGATAAATGTTTCGGTTATAGCAATTATGTCAAAATTTTCTGTTAAAGCAAGACATCTCAGTTCTTCAAATTTGTTTCTTAGGCTACGCGCATTGATACTAAGGATTTTAAGTTATCTAGAGGCTTGGTAATACAGGTGGTGGTACTTGCGGGATCACGGTTACGGGTTTGTTGTGATGCACGGCGTCTATTTACACGGGCGGGGTGGAGGGACGTGGCCGTGACTCGTTTTTTGCTCTGATGACACGCACTGCTTCGTTGAGGAGCCTTCCGAGTCTGGCTGCCCCGATGGGAGAAAGGTGCAATCCGTCCCTGTGGAAAAGTTCATTTTGTCCATAGAAATTGTCCCATGCGTTTAGGAACTCCACGTCAAGCTCCCTGCAAAGAGTCTGTAAGCGGTTGTTTAGGCTGAAGGCCTTACTGAAAAAGTCGCTCTCCGCCCAAGTCCGTGGTAGAACTCCTGAAATCAAAATGTTAGGGGATTTAGTCTTATACTGCTGGATGAGCCTACGGTACTTCTCCAGGAGTTCCTCAGACCGGGTCGTGGTGACGTCGTTCGTACCTGTGTGGATAACAAACAGTGAATCATTAGTAGCCTGGGGGGAGATCTCCTCAAGAGCAGCAGTTATGAGAGAGAGAGAGAGAGAGAGAGTAGTACGTAACGTCTAATCATCAATACTACTGCTACAAGGCACATGCTCGATTACATAATTACAAGAATCCTGAACAATGTTTCAGAACACAATTAATGAGGGACGAGGAAGACTGGAGGGGAGTGGCGAAGAAAAGAACGGAAACATAAGTGGAGTAACTGTTCTGGAGGAGTGACTGATGTGATGGGAGGCGAAGGGAACAGATGGAAGGCTTATTTACGAGATGGTGTGAGTGAGAAAGGGTTGCATGGGAGAGTGGAAGGTATAATGGAAGATGAAAGGAACGGAAAATATAGAAAGCGAAGGAAACGGAGGGGAACAGGTAACAGGTAACAGGTGTGATGGGAGGTGAAGGGCACGGAGGGAAGGTTTATATACGTGATGGGGTGCGTGAGTAAGGGCTGCATGAGGGGCTAGCAAGTATAATGGAAGGTGAAAGAAAGTGGAAAGATAACAGGTGTGATGGAAGATGAAGGAACACGGAAGAAATAGAAAGTGAATGGGAGTGAGGGAAAGTGAAGATGGAGAGGTAACAGGTGTGATGGAAGGTGAAGGGCACGAAAGGAGGTATGGGCTAAGGGAGTGATGAAGGGTGAAGGACACGGAGGGAAGGAAGGAAGATTTATAACAATGGCAGGTGTAATGGAAGGTGAAGGGCACAGAAGGAAGGAAAGAAGGAACGGTAGAAAGGGTAGAGAGGAAGAATCAGTGGCAGCAACGATGGAGGGTGAAGGGCACGGGAGAAAGGAAGAAAAGAAGGGCTCGAGTGATGGAAGATGAAGGGCACGGGAGGAGGTAAAGAAGGGCCGGAGCGGTGGCAGGTATGATGGAAGGTGAAGGGC
>NC_066511.1:25720171-25735171 GCF_024679095.1 Eriocheir sinensis
TTTTTGTCATATATAATATTTTTCTTCATTCATCACATGATATCTACGTACGTGGAAAAAATAATTCATCGCCTTGTGTTATAAAGAGAATGGTATAGGTAATGACCTCAAGACGGTAATGTTGCTAAGAAAACATAGGTAGACCTCGTAGTATTCCCGATATTCCTAGAAAACTAAGAACATTACGCGGGAGAGAGCGCTTCTGGGCAAAGGCTGAATAAAACTAATGGCTTCCATCACGGTGATTGACTGCCACTTGGCTAATCAAAATTGCAATGCAACATATTCTAATCCGCCGCAGGACAAAGGCCTTTGCCAACATGCTGCACCTCTTTCTCTGTCCATCCTCCTTCAACATATGTTTTAATTTCATCTTCTATCCTGGTCCTCTGTCTGTTCTGACCTCTACACTTCTTGGGTTACCACTTCTTACTTTTGTTGTCCATCATTAAAACAGCTTCAACGTCTCTTTATTCCCTGATGCTTCCTTCCTTTCACTCCACAATGTATCCACTATTTTTCCTCCATTTCTCTTTATGCGCTTCTTAGGTTTCTGTATGGAGCAAAGTTTGACCCTTGTGACCCGTACGTTAGGACTGGTAAAGAAAATATTGCCATGCAGAACCCGGCAGAATTTTCAACAGGCTGATTGATGGCGTGGACGTGGTTTGTTGTTGAATATTCACTACGGCATCCGACTTGTTCTCACCGCTTGTTTGAGTCTAGCGTTGCACTTATTCTGTTTGTTATGATCTTGGTGAAAAGTCTGTAGGTTATCCGGAAACGACTAAGTGTTCGTTACTTCTTTAAGTCTTTTATGGAACTTTGTTGTGAATTAACATAACTAGCATTTTTCCAGGCTCAAGGAATTGTGACTCTAAGCATTTTCGGTATAGAGCTAAGCTAGTTTAATAAATATGAAATCACCTGAATCTTTGATCAGGTCTGCAGTTATGTCAACTACTTTGCCCTAGTTTTCTTTATTTATTCACATTTATTCTGGGAACTTCCACGCTTAACGAACCATTCTCCTTACCACCCTCCTCCTCCTCCTCACCTTGATAACTCCATAATTCTTTGTAGAGTTTTTTCCGCAGCTTTAACAGATGAAAAATTAGTAAACTTAAGAAATCCCTCACAAAGTTGCTTAGAACATTACGCAACATAGGTAAAAATGGACTGACTTAATTAACACACACACACACACACACACACACACACAGAGAGAGAGAGAGAGAGAGAGAGAGAGAGAGAGAGAGAGTCACTTCCATCATTACGTAAACATACAAGTAAAAGCGAATAGACTTTAAAACTCACACACAAAGGGAGTCTATCACGCCCGCCGTCCCTTTGTTAAGGCGCCATCGGTCACATCGTAAAACCTTCGCCCCACCGAATAGAGAGGCGTGGAAGGGAGAATAAGGAAAGGGGCGGGAGGGAGGGGGCGGGGAGGAGGGCATGAGGGCAGGGGGGTATACGATCGAGAGGGAGGGTCTGGAGGAGAGAGTGGGGGAGGGGGGAGAGGAAGGGGCAAATGGAGGAAGGGTGAAAAGGGAACGTGAAGGAGGGATGTGGGGAGGGGGATGCGAAATGGGTGGAAATAAGAGAAGGAGGAAGAGGCAAAATGGAGGAGAGAGGAAGGTGGGGGCTCTAAGGAGGGGAGCAAGAGGGGAGAGGAGGGAGGGAATAGATGGAGGTGTGAGGGAGGGAGAAGACGTGAGGAGGGGGTAGGGGAAGGGGGCGGGAAAGGAAGGGGGGAGACGGGGTACGGAAGGATAGAGGCAGAAGGAAGGGGAGGGGGTGCTTGGGGGAGGGAGGGGGTCAGTAGGAGTCTTCCGGAAGGCGCTCCATCCTCTCCTTCCTCCTCAGCAATGGCTCAGACTGGCTCAGGGCTAAACTCCCTCTCCTTCGTCCCTGCCTCTCCCTCCCTTCCTCCTTCCTCGCTCCGCCATTGTTTCGGCTTTCTTTCCAATACCTTTCTCTACCTTCGTTTCTCTGTATGTGCTCCTCTCTCCTCTCAAATTTCTTCCCCGTCTCTTTCCTCCATACTCATCCCTCCTGGCTTTCTCCATTACTTCTCCTTCCCTTCCAGTACCTGTATCTCTGTTTTGCTATTATTTTGGCTTCTCTCTGCTTGTCTCTCCTTTTAGGTCGCTCCCTTCTTCCTTCCTTTCCTTCCTCTGTTTCGTGTTTTTTTTTCTCGTTTTCACCCCTCCACACTCATCCCTCCTGGCTTTCTCCATTACTTCTCCTTCCCTTCCAGTACCTGTATCTCTGTTTTGCTATTATTTTGGCTTCTCTCTGCTTGTCTCTCCTTTTAGGTCGCTCCCTTCTTCCTTCCTTTCCTTCCTCTGTTTCGTGTTATTTTTTCTCGTTTTCACCCCTCCACACTCATCCCTCCTGGCTTTCTCCATTACTTCTCCTTCCCTTCCAGTACCTGTATCTGTTTTGTTATTATTTTTGCTTCTCTCTGCTTGTCTCTCCTTTTAGGTCGCTCCCTTCTTCCTTCCTTTCCTTTCTCTGTCTCGTGTATTTTTCTTGTTTTCACCCCTTCTCGTTTCTTGTTTATATCGATCTATCCCTTTTTCTGGGTATTAGTTTTGTTTCTATCCGCTTCTACCCTTTCAAGCTCTTTCCTTCCTTTCTCCTTCCTTTCCTTCCTCCGTTTCTTTTCTTCTTGTCTTCGACCCTTTTCGTTTCTTGTTTATACCGGTCCATCTCTCTTTTTGGTATTATATTTGCTTATATCTACTTCTTCCTCCTTTCCTTAATTCCTTCTTTCCTTCCTTCCTTCCTTTCTCCTTTCCTTCCTTCATTCATTCATTCATTCCTGCCTGCTTGCCTTCCTTCCTTTCTCCTTTCCTTCCTTCCTTCCTTCCTTCATTCATTCCTGCCTGCCTGCCTTCCTACCTGCCTGCCCTCCTTCCTTCCTTCCTTCCTTTCTCCTTTCCTTCCTTCATTCATTCCTTCCTTCATTCATTCATTCATTCATTCCTGCCTGCCTTCCTTCCTTCCTTCCTTCTTTTCCTTCCTTTTTCCGTCTCTTTTTTTTCTTTTCACGCCTCCTTGTTTCCTTGTAATACCAGTCTGTCCCTTTTCTTGGTATCGTATTTGCATCTCACTTTATTTACCTCCTTTCAACCTCCTTCTTTTCCTTCTTAAGTCACTTTCCTTGATTTCACTCTTCTCCTCCTCCTTTCATTCCAGCGCTCATCTCCCTGTTGGTTGTCTCTGAATTCCCTTCTAATTCCTTCTCTGCCTCTCCTTGATCTATCTCTCCACCGTCTTCCACCCCACCCACTCATCCATCTCAAGGTCTCCCTCTCAATGACAGCTTGCCACAACTTCTCTCTCCTACTTCATACCTCTGTTTCCTCTTTCTCCTCTCTCCTTTGCTCTTTTCTTCCCTTCTAACCCTTGTCGCCCTTCCGCTTCTTGTTATTTTACCAGAAATTTTAATCCTTGCTCTCTCTCTCTCTCTCTCTCTCTCTCTCTCTCTCTCTCTCTCTCTCTCTCTCTCTCTCTCTCTCTCTCTCTCTCTCTCTCTCTCTCTTCTTTTTTTTTCTATTTTCTCCTCACACTCTTGTCTCTCCTCTACTTTCCTCGTTTGTCCACCTCGGCTTTTCTCCGTTTCCTTGTCTTACTCTTTTTATCCTTTGACCAAAATCTCTCTCCTTTCATCCTTTCCCCCTTCTCCCTTTCGCTAAACCCTTGTCGCCGTCTCTCTGTCTATATGTTCGTATTGCTTCACCGTCCTTTCGCGTTCTGCTGCTGTCTCGTTGCTTCTTCCCTGTTCGTTCTTCCCCTCCTCACACCTCTTTTTCCTAATTCTTGCTCTTTCTCCTTTGCTTTTCTTTCCATCCCGGATCGGGTCCTTGCTCCCTGCTCTCTCTCTCTGCTCCCTCACCTCTGTTTCTTCCTCTCTTCCAATCCTTGTCTTTTTTTTTACAACAAAGGAGACAGCTCAAGGGCACAAAAAAAGGAAACAATAATAAAAAAGCCCACTACTTGCTGCTCCTAAAAATAATCCAAAGAGGTGGCCGAAAGAGAGGTCAATTTCGGAGGGAGAGGTGCCCAGATACCCTCCTTTCTCCTATCCCTTCATTCTCCGTTTCTCCCTTCTGTCTCTTGTTTCCATCTGCTTTTCGTTACTCTCCCTTTATTGTCTTTCCCTCTCTTTCCATCCCTCCTTTCTCCCTCCTCTTTTCCCTCCAGTATTGTCTCTTCCTTCCTCCCTTCCAACCATTGCCTCTTTCCATCCCTCCTTTCTCCCTCCTCTTTTCCCTCCAGTATTTTCTCTTCCTTCCTCCCTTCCAACCATTGTCTCTTTCCAACCCTCCTTTCTCCCTCCTCTTTTCCCTCCAATATTTTCTCTTCCTTCCTCCCTTCCAACCATTGCCTCTTTCCAACCCTCCTTTCTCCCTCCTCTTTTCCCTCCAGTATTGTCTCTTCCTTCCTCCCTTCCAACCATTGTCTCTTTCCAACCCTCCTTTCTCCCTCCTCTTTTCCCTCCAGTATTGTCGCTTCCTTCCTCCCTTCCAACCATTGTCTCTTTGCTCTTCGTCCGGTCGCCAGGTTCAGGTGATATTTTCCCGCAAGTTCTAAAGTAAGTTGGGGATAAAATTTCCGAATCTTTGGCCAGCATTTTTAAGAAGGCTCCCGACACCTGAGTAGCGCCGGCAATACGGAAAATAGTTTATGTTCCAAAGGGGGATAAATCAATATCAAATTACCGCCCAATTAGCCTGACATCGGTCGAAGAAGAATAATTTGGGTCTATTAGAGCTGAAATTAGTCGTGCCATTCTTGATAAACACAATTAATCAATGAGTCACAGTATGCATTCATTAAGGTAAATTATGTCTCAGTTTTTTTTTCTTTTTTACAACACATTCGCCGCGTGATGGACGACGCGGGTTCGAATCCTCACGCTACCACTCGGATTTTTCAGTCACCGCCGAGTGGCTTAAAACTACCCACATGCTGTCCTGAAGATCACCCATCAACCCGGACTTTAGAGGAAGCCGTCCAAGCGAATCAAGAACGAGTTCCGTAATAAATAAATAAATAAAAGCCCGCTACTCGCTGCTCCTAAGTATCTTTTGTCTTTTTACGAAAGGTGTATGAAGCGACTGAAAGGGAGGAAAAGAGTTATACTATATCTTTAGACTTTGGTTAAACATTCGACGAGGCGCCTCACCAAAAGCCATAATATAAACTAAAAGCCCCTTGAATCGTTAGTATCAGGGCACCTCTTCTCACGTAATTGATTGCTCTTTCGGCCACCTCTTCGGATTCTTTACAGGAGCAGCGAGTAGCGGGCTTTTTTTTTATTGTTGTTTCCTTTTCTTTGTGCCCTTGTGCTGTCACCTTTGCTGTAAAAAAAAAAAGTGAAATTAGGGAGATGTAAATTATATCAGGCACTGGTTGGCCCCACCTCTATCATGCTGTCCAATTTTAGAACCCTTATTAGAGGAAGGAGATAAATTCCCCTGGATCAATACAGAGAAGAACGACCAATAGTATCCAAGGGCATGGAAAATTACCGTCCAGAGAAGGAGGTTGACTTACATTATCAACATATATTCTCCGTACATACACTGCGAGGCGATCTATTTAAAGTTTTTTGATGGGTTAAAGGGACCAATAAGGGGAGAAAGAGGACAGTCGAGAGTGGTATAGGAAGATAAAGAGGATAGAAATGAGGAGGTATAATGCAGTAAATGGTAGACAAAGAAAAAAGGAGAAGAGAGAAAATGAAAAAAAATATAGATGGGTATTGAGGAGAATTATAAGGACAAAAAAAAAAATGGGGAGAAAATAATAGAACAGAGAAGAAGAAAGGAAGAAAAGAAGAAGCGGAAAAGGGAGAAGGAGAGGAAAAGAGGACGGAAGAGGATAGAGAGTGACAAAGTTAGGAAGAAGTTAAAAAGGAGGGAGACGAATAGAGCAGAGAAGAAGGCAGAGTGGAGAAAACGTACTTATACTGAAAACATAAATTAGCACACGCAACGATGGGCATCACTTGGAAAAACTCTGCTTCCAAAAGGGGATAGATAAAAACTGGTTGACGAGCTGGATGATGGATGAGTGGAACGAGTCAAGCAGAAATACGTAGTGGATGCAAACACGACAGAAAGTTTTAAATGGAGGTTAGATAAATATATAGTTGACAGTTGGCAAATAACACATTTTCCTATTATGTGAAGACCACCTGGCCACGTGTAGTATCCTTATATCCTTCACCTTATTGTTTTTCCCTCCTCTCAGATCCCTCTTGTCTCTCGCTCTCCCGGCTCTTTCTCCTCCACCGGCGCACGCTCACCCTCTTACTCACACCTCACTAGTTCCTATCATCTCGTCTTTTAATCTTATCTTCATGATCTCCTCCTTCCATCAACCCCTTTCTCTTCTTTTACGGTCCCTTCTTCCTCGCTGTTTTCCTTGCACACACACACACACACACACACACACACACACACACACACACACACACACACATTCCATTCTTGCAGGTACACGTGAGAATGATCCCCTCTATATATAATTCTCTTTTTTGGGGTTTACGAGTTCGACTATCTCATTACGTGCCGCCCTGACTCCTCCCCCCTCCCCCCTTCCTTCCTTCCTTTCATCTAGCTCTTACACTTCTCTCTCCCTGCCCGAGAAGACTTGATCGGCGTGGGCAATTCTAATTACACGTCTCCAGGTAGGGTGCAGATTATTTCCGCAACTTTGCCTGTTAAAGGTTTATGCGCAATACTTTTTTGAGTCACTACGTAAATAGAGTTCACGAAGTTTTCTTTTTTTTTATTATTACACCTTTTTGTAATAGGTATTCTCTTCAAGCACCTTCTCTGGGAGTCGACATGCTCTCTGTTATCTACTTTTCCATGTTTCCATCTTTCTTCGTCTTCCCGCCACTTTCTTTACTTATTCCTATTTCATCTCTGTCGTCTAATCCTCCTTCTCCTCCTCCTCCTCCTCCCCCTCTTTCTTCTAATCCTCCTCCTCCTCCTCCTCCTTCTCAATCTCTGTTTCTCTCTTGCACTTTTACTTCCTCCTAAATTTCCTCTCCTCCTCCTCCTCCTCCACCTCCTGCCTCCGCTCCCTCCTCCTCGTCTTCTTGTTCTTCTCGTTCCTGTTCCTGTTTTTCCTCTTTCCTCTTTCTACGCTTTTCCCATGTTCTCCTTCTCCCCTCCTCCTCCTGCTCGTCCTCATCCTCTTTCTCTTTTTCATCCCCCTTTACTTTTTTTCTTTTTCCTTTTTTTTTCATCGTCTTTTTCTTCCATCTTTTTTTTTTTCTTTTCTTCTTCTCTTTTCTTCTTCTTATTATTATTATTACTATTATTACTATTTTCTATTATTATTTTTACTGTTATTACCATTATTATTAGTATTACCATTATGACTATTATTTATTTTATTTATTTATTTATTATTATTATTATTATTATTATTATTATTATTATTATTATTATTATTATTATTATTATTATTATTATTATTATTATTATTATCAATATCATTATTATTAATACTGTACCTCCTCCTCTTCCTCCCCCTTCCCACCGCTCCTCCTCCTCCTTCTCCCCACTCCTCCTCCATTGGAACGACCTCCCTGCTGAAGTAGTAAGTGCAGAAACCATCAATTCCTTAAAAATTCGCATCGACCGTCACTTCGTGTCAACAGGAGTAAGCTGAAAATACGCACCGAAATGCCTTGAACTGCTCTGCAGGCACCAAGTAACTATCAGGCAGATCACCGCTCTACAGCAGGCAACCTCTTAATGAGCCAATAGGTTTTCTGTTGCCTGTCATTCCATGTTTCCATGTTTCCTCCTCCTTCTCCTCCTCTTCCTCCTCCTCCTACTTTTCCTCCTGTCTGTAGATAGAAAGGACAGGCATCGACCATCTCCCTTAACTTTCTTCCGGTGCACCCCGAGAGTCGCAGGGCTTGCTTCTTCAGTTTGTTTGGTTCACAAGGACGCAGCTGTGGAGTAGCTCTTGTTGGTCTTGCGCAGCTGTTTGCAACCCTTAAACCCCCTGACATAGAATCGTACCTACTACTAGTATGTTTCTGGCAAAAACAGACTCTCTCTCTCTCTCGAAACAATTCTGTTCTTAATTTACATCAGTGACACTTTCTCCAGTACAAAAAATGTTTACCCGGTATCCACGGTGCAAAAGAGAGAGAGAGAGAGAGAGAGAGAGAGAGAGAGAGAGAGAGAGAGAGAGAGAGAGAGAGAGAGTGTGTGTGTGTGTGTGTGTGTGTGTGTGTGTGTGTGTTCGCCCACGTCTAGTCTTTCCGTGTGTTCCTTTCATTTTTCCTGCTCCCAACTTCGCTCTCTTTTCTTCCTCTTAATTTTCAGCCAAAAATCTTTCCGGGTCTTTTTTTTTCTTTCTTTGTTTTTACACTACAAAAGAAAAGTTTCTAAGAGAATTGGTTGAGGTAATTTCCAGCCTACGAGCCCCTAGCACACCATTAAGGAACTTTTTTTAGTGTTTTCTTTTTATGAAGCAATTGATGACCTGACACAGACCTTGAGAGAGAGAGAGAGAGAGAGAGAGAGAGAGAGAGAGAGAGAGAGAGAGAGAGAGAGAGAGAGAGAGAGAGAGAGAGAGAGAGAGAGAGAGAGAGAGAGAGGGGGCATGCAGACAAACCAATACACCAACACACACACACACACACACACACACACACACACAAACACAAACAAATCAGAGCTACGTAATGTCAACAGAGCTGTGTTGTGCAGTGCTTAACACTCTCGCCACGCAAAAGAGAGGTCCTGGGTTCGATTCCCGGGCAGATTGGAAACGGATTGGCAGTCTCCTTTAATCCGTGACCCCCGTCTGTCCAACAGTGAATGGGTGTAAAACGGGAGTTGCGTCCCGCCTCCCGGGTGTGTGTTCTTTGTGTGAGGGCTGAGGGGCGAGGAGGTTCCAGCAGTATCCAAAGCACATTCAGGGAGAGTACAGGCTGGCGATTACGTGGCCGGAGCGTTATCAGACCATAGTGAATTACAAACACACACACACACACACACACACACACACACACACAGACACACACACACACACACACACACACACACACACACACACACACACACACACACACACACACACACACACACACACACACACACACACACACACACACACACACACACACACACACACACACACACACACACACACACACTACACACACAGTTTCGAGTCACCAAATTGTGTTGATTAATCGTTCCTTGGGCTACTCACTCTTAACTAATTAACAAAAACACGGGACGGCTGGCTACCCTGTTGTTCATCATCATCACAGACTTTTCGCTCCGCCTCAAGCTCGCCCGGCTCCCATCCCTTCCTACGGTGTCACATTTCTTCCCATTCCCATCATCTCTCTTCTCTGTACCTTCCTTCCTACCCTCTCCCCCTTCCACTTCCACTTTCATCACTCTCTTCCTTGGCAACACCTTCCTCTCCACCCTTATCTCTCTCAGTTTCCCCCACACGCTCAATATACATCCGTTTTTTTCGTATCTCTTTTCATTCACTCCACCCCTCATCCGACCCCATCATTCATAAGCCGCCCACCCTCCCTGCGGCGCTAACACGGCTTCATCAGCGCGACGCCTCTCCCTCAGGTGGCGTGTTACCTTGTATTGTCGCTGAAGGAGTCACCAGGGAATAAGGACATGCAAATGTCTCCCAGGTGAGGACAGGTGCATAACACACACACCCACACACACACACATTTGATATTACTAAATTAAAAATAAATGGCAAACATCAAACTGAATTCACCCAATCAACTCTGACTTAATTTTCAGAGTTGGTGGTAGTCGTTAATTATATGGTTTTGAGTGCCTGTGTGTGTGAGTGTGTACTTCCAGTGTGTGTGTGTGTGTGTGTGTGTGTGTGTGTGTGTGTGTGTGTGTGTGTGTGTGTGTGTGTGTGTGTGTGTGTGTGTGTGTGTGTGTGTGTGTGTGTGTGTGTGTACTGATTGGTTCCCTCCATAATAATAAAATCTTTCATTTAATTTTGCATGTCATTAATTTTTCTTTGCAAGGATTTAATTTTTCTCTTTTTCTCTTCCTTCGACGACAGTGGTAGCACAAACAACGCCAAATGGAGGTTGTGGTGGTGGTGGAAGGAGTGGTTATGTTTGGGTGGTGATGCTGTTGTTCGCGGTGGTGCTTATGCTAGAGGTGGTGTTAGTGGTGGGGTAGGTGGAGGTGATGGGGTGATGGCAGTGGAGGCGGTGTTAGTGGTGGTCCCGGAAGCGAAAAACGAGGAGGCCCATACAATAAGCGTTAAAGTTTCAATGGAGAGAGGGACGCACGGAAACATGGAGCAGGCAACAAAAGGCCTGTCGGCGGCCTGCTTTTGTGATTTAATCTTCTCATCATGCATTTCAGTGATCTGCAAAACAAACTAAGGCATTCTCTGACCGTGGGCATGAGATCATTCAATTCACTCTAATCAATTCACTCTCTATTCAGTTCACTATCGCAAAGAATATAATGGTCATTGCAACTCATAAAGGAGTAGATCGTTTTTGCTTTACCAATTTTTGAAGGATGGTTGTTCCAATAGGGGCTTACTCGAGTCAACAATTGTCTCCTACCGATATTTGAACTGACTCCCCTCTCGACGTTGTGAATAGTTTTTAGTTTCTAGGATCAGTTTGGAGTTCAAATATCTTCGAGATGAGATTCTTGAATACCTGTATATAATAACTTCTCATTCGTCTCTTTTCCAGCATAAAGAGTTTCAGTTCCTTAACCCGGTAGTTGCGGGGATCATGTTTCTTAACGGTCCTTCCCTCTAAGCGAGAATAATGAGAAATAATCATCACTCACGCAAACCATTTCATAATATATATCAACGTATTTGTGATCAATTTATGCATCATCTATTTTTGGGGGGGTTTATATCATGGCAAAAATCTGGCGCGTCGCTGGTACACGGTAAAGCCACAAACTTGGCCCGTCGCTGCTACCAGGTTAATCTTTCTTTCTTTGTCTCTCTTCATTCATGGTATTATTTTCATGGCGCGGCGCTGTAATCTCTCTTGTAAGTCGACGTCCTTCTTGTTGGTGGAGGACGAGAACCGAAATGCGTATTCCAGGTGGGTCTTACCAACGAGTTAAACGATGACAAAATACTCCCGGGATTTGACACCCAAAGTTTCTTGTGATGAACCTAAGAAACGTATTAGATTTTTATATAATTAAAGGCAAACTTAAACTGTGCGTTTCAAGTTGCTGTTGATAGTAACCTCACAATCCGAATCCTCATGTACGACCCGTAAAGGCTTCTATGCATGTGGTATTTATGTTTCTGGAGTCATGACTTTACACTTGTTGAGGGTAAAGGGCATTTGTCGCTATCCAGGCCACCGGACTTTTTTTATATATCTTGCAAACGGTCGTCGTCGCGGCCTTTCCACACAGTTTACTTAGTGTCATCGGCAAATTTCAATATAAAGAATTTAAATCCAGAGTCTAAGTCTTCCATGCGTATAATAAAAAACAATGGGACTCAGCACTGTCTTTGCGTTACTCCGCTAATGACGGAGCCCCTCCACATGTTGTGCACGAAACCCACGATTTTCGGTTGAGACAATTACTTATACACGTTGTCGAATTGACTTTTATATCCGCTGTCTGGAACTTATTGAGAAGTTTGTGTGGTACTTTGTCAAGGGGGCTTTAGGAAAACCTAAACAGATAACATTGATTGGGACGTGGTTATCCCAAAGTTCATATATACGGTAGAAGTGTAGACAGTTAGTTCAGCAAGAGCGCTGTTTACCATGGATGATATTGTTGTCTTCTAGGAACTTGACAAACTTGTCTCTAATAATCTTCTCTAGGAGCTCACTCGAAACTCAAGACACCTTTACCCAAAAGGACGAAGACAAGGAGGAGAATGAAGGAGGAGGAAGATAATAAATAAAGTAAAAAAAATAAGAAAATAATTATGAGAACAAGATTAAGAAATCAAAAACAAAATTGGAGATGAGAAGTGAATAAAGAGGAAGAAGGTAGGAGAGCTAAAAGAATGAGGGAAAATGTAAAAGACGGAAATAAAGATAAAACAGTGAGCAAAGGATGTTCAGAAAAAAAGAGATAATTAGGAACTAACAAAAAACATGGGAGGCAGGACGAGTAAAAAAAAAAAGAAACGAAAGGTATTGAAGAGCATAGGAAATTAAATTACATTAAATCAATAAAATAAAATAAAAAAGAATAATTCTGTTAATGATTTAGAAGAGTACGAAACATGTAAAGCTAAGGAAACGAAAGAGAAGTGAATGATAAGGAAAGCATTGGAAAAAGGTTAGAGGACGAAAAATGAAGGGTAAAATGTGTAAAGAGAACGACAGGAAAAAAAAACTGAGGGAAAAAATGTATGAAAAGCGGTGGAGAAAAGATTTAACGAAAGAGGAGAAACGAAAAAAGGAGGTATGGGAGTAGGAGGAAGAGGAGGAGGAGGAGGAGGAGGAGGAGGAGGAGAACGAAGAGGAGGAGAAGGAGAAGGAGGAGGAGAATTTAAAATATAGCAAACGGAAATGATAAATGTAGGAGGTTTAAGCAGAGGAGGAGAAAAACCTGAAGGAGGAGAAGGAGGGAGAGAAGGAGGAAGGAGGGAATTGAAAATGGGGGCAAGTTAAGCCGTGCATGCAGGAGGCTGAGACAGTGGAGGAGGAAGTGGAGTAGAAGAGCTTGATGGAGGAGGAGGAGGAGGAGAAGAAGAAAAGGAAGAAGAAGAAGAAGAAGAAGAAGAAGAAGAAGAAGAAGAAGAAAAAAAAACAAGAAGACGATAATGATGAAGAAAATGATCATGAAGGAAAATGAATGAAGAAAATCAGCCTCATTTTCTTGCGTTCCCATGATGATGAACCGCTTGAAGGAGTAGCAGCAGCGGCAGTCAGAGGAGTCGCACGGTGAGTAGAGCAAAGCCAAGATTACTACGACATGAACGAGGACAGCGAGCGGGGTTCAAGAGGCGAGGACCCGAGAGAGCTGGAGCCTCGAGTAGTACTTGGCGCTTGAAACAGACAAGTACTTTGGCACTCTCTCGTTAGCGCCGCGGCAACGGTGGACAACGAGCTGCCGGAGACAAGGGTCTGTCCTTTGGGCCGACATATACACGTGCGAGCTGGCTAGGGTGGGACGCTCAGCCCAGCGAGGCAGGGAAAGTTTGAAAGGTTCATTAACGAAGATGTTCCCTAAGTGGTGTTTTCGAAGCTACGCAAAGAGAAAACTGTAATGCAATCGGAAAACAATGGGAAATAACCTTAGAACGCTCAGGATTTATGTATAGTTAGAGGGCATCTCATTGCTTATGAATAAGCAACACAACTATGGAACTCTAGATACTTCTGTACAGTTATTGCGAACAATTAAGTCAGTACAATGATTATTTGCATTAAATGGATTACATTTATATGGCTATGCAGGAAAAAATTAATGTGTAACAACTCAGAACAAAGACTTCGTGAACAGTTATGGCACCCCACAAAGTTTATACTGACCTTTTCACAGATGCAACTACCAAAGAAATGGCTTTAAGAATAGTTATAGCGCACTACAAAGAAGGTATAGTCATCCGTTGATTTTTTGTTTGTTTTTAAAGTTAACAAAAATGAAACTCGATTCACTAGGAAAACAATGCACCACATCTTATGTATAGCTATTGCTTAGCAGAACATATTTCTTGATTATTTCATTCAAATTGACTTCAAATATGTGATACGATAATAAGACAAATGATACAATAAAAATCTAGAGACGCATGTAACACATTTTTGCTATTGTGGCGGCCTTGGCCACAAACCCAATCACGAGGCGCGGGACGGGAGTCCCGCTGACAAATGATTGGTTGTTGGTCTAAGCGCTATATCCAAGGTGGCCGACAGCGAATACTCACGAGGAGCGGAGTGGCAACCACGCTGACAGCTGATTGGCTGTGGAACTGGTGCTTGATCCTATAGCGCCCTATAAATAGCCGTGTCTCTCGCTAATAAATCAGTTGCTGTCAGATCACAGCAGTGTTTCATTCTTCCTTCCTTGAACTAAGAAATTAGACTGCCTGAAGTAACACCCGCTACACTATAAATTAAAACCTCGGCTTCAGGATGTGACTAAGGTATTAACTTCATGCCTGTCACACCAACGCAGCCCTTACTCTCGTCTCTTCCTACATTATTCATTTGAAAGTCACCAAATAATAATTCTTCAGTAACCTTGATTTAAAAATGATAAACATGCCGGCTTCCATCCGTTGCTATTGCTTACTACCTGCTTATCATTTCAATATGTAGTTGTTAAAGATTTGTAGTTCCACCAATGCCCTCCTGTACTGATGCGTTTCACTTGGCGTAAACAAGTTCGCTTACGTTGCTTGAAGCAGGAGAGTAACTTACACATAGAGTTTGTAAAGGCCATAAAATATCGACATAAGACTTGCGGTTGCTTTTACGAAGACAGACAGACAGGGGAGCAGACCACACAGACACCCACCCACACACACACACACACACACACACACACACACACACACACACACACACACACACACACACACTTCAGCACTTCTGGAAAACTTCAAACAATAGAAGCCCTTCACGGTCTCATTAAAGAAACTCGCACACTTCACCCTTAGGGGGAAAATTTAGATTACCTACACCAACAACAGTCTTGCAAACAATATATTGCCCACACTACCGTCGCGAAAGAGCCACATGACAGACAAGTAAAATGCTGCAAAGAAGTTTTAGCAGTGAGTCTAAGAGGAGCAGTGAAGTGGAGGGAAAGTTTGCAGCATCTCATGTGTATATACTCGGGAACACCGCTTCACGGCAGTATTATATCCGCTAGGAGAGGAAGGCAGGCAAGCAAGCAGGCAGGCTTTCAGACGCTCAAGGAGAGCTAAGGAGATCACCTCCCATGAGAGCTTCTCCGTCAACAGTCAAAAACCTTAACC
>NC_066511.1:25742671-25765171 GCF_024679095.1 Eriocheir sinensis
CTACAACGAAAAGAATATACATTGTTTAAACAAAATTTCACTATAAATCAAAAGAAAGAAGTGAGATTTTGATTAGATATAATTATATGAAACACAAACTCCTAGTAGTCACGTTGTCGCCGCTTAAAGTTACAGAAAATGATTCACTTCTACTACCAGAAGAGAGTACTGTTGGAAGGGGGGGGGGGGGGTTGAGGATCAGGCGAGAGCGAAACATATATATTCAGCGGAGAGTATGAAGTTTGTAGGGAAAAATATATATAAGACAAAACAACATTACGAAGTGTATAGGGACAATGGCGTATCTCTCTCTCTCTCTCTCTCTCTCTCTCTCTCTCTCTCTCTCTCTCTCTCTCTCTCTCTCTCTCTCTCAACACACACACACACACACACACACACACACACACACACGCAGGACAAGCACCAGCAGTTCTCCTCGCATCCAAACTTCCTCCTCTTCGTCCTTGGCACCAACTTGGAGACAACCAACCAACTGTGTCTAAACTATCTGTCGCCGCGTGATTAAGAAATTTAATTATAAAACTCATAACTCGGAGGACAAAGTTAGCAGCGCCAGTTTTGTGTTTGCCTGCCGCGGCGCTAATCACTCGCTCGTTACTCCTCGTCTAGGTGGCGGCAGGATATATCCTGGGTGGCTGCTCGCTGCCTCGCCCGACGGAAGGTGCGCTCGCCGCCTCCTCACGCAACACTCGCTTGACCTTTCTCCGCCACGACCAGCCAGGAAGACAGTGTGTGTTTCCATCAGTAACAATGATAATGATAATAATGATGACGATAATAATAATAATAATAATAATAATAATAATAATAATAATAATAATAATAATAATAATAATAATAATAATAATAATAATAATAATAATAATAATAAATGTAACGGAGTGGCAGCGTGCGCCACGGCTGTGGTTCGATTTCTGGCTGGGGTATAAACAACCATTTTCCTTTGATCTAGAAGAAGAAGAAGAAGAAGAAGAAGAAGAAGAAGAAGAAGAAAAGTTGGAAAGTTTCGGTTAGTCGGCGCAACATCTGTGGTCATATGCCGGAGAGAGACAGGAGGGGAAGAAATTATAGAAGGGAACAGATCCCAGGAGACGGGACACAACCCCCGATTAATACCTGGTACCTATTCACTGTTGGGTGGACAGGGGCGTAGGGTATCGGAAAAGCCGCCAAAATTTTTCCATTCCGCCCGGGAATTGAAACTTCGGTTGTGAGCCGAGTGTGCTATCCACTGCACCACGAAGCCCCCATAATAATAATAATAATAATAATAATAATAATAATAATAATAATAATAATAATAATAATAATAATAATAATAATAATTAATAATAATAAAATAATAATAATAATAATAATAATAATAATAATAATAATAATAATAATAATAATAATAATAATAATAATAATAATAATAATAATAATAACAACAACAACAACAACAACAATAATAATAATAATAAGGATCATAATAATAATGATAATAACTATTCATCCTGACTCTGCACACAGTTTTCAGTCTGTCATTTCAGTGTTTACATATTTATTATCAGGAAAACTTATTCATCTTTTATGCGCATTCTCTTCAAACCAATTATTATGTTTGTCAAGTTGCATGTATACAAGCCAAAGCCACAAGATGTAACAATATAAAACGAAATTCGAAGAAATGTTGAAGAGTGGCCTATTTCACCCGCAATAATTATATTTCCTTATGTTTGTCTGCATATATAAGGATACTGTTACTGTTTCTATGACACGGAGAGTAAAAAGTTGACCAAGCATTGTCAGCGAGATTGGAATTCATAGACATATACGGGGCTCCTTTAGAATCGTAAGCCATTTATGGATCAAAGATAATCAAGACATATAAAACTGCATTAGGAAGAAGAATTACGATTATTATGTGAATTACCTAGGTGCAGGAGAGGACCTGGGTTACCTGTACTATATTGAAGGTTGAGTTAACATTTGAGGGGTCAGATTATTATTCACTTGGTCGCATTATTAGGTACGTAGAGTTTAGTCAGTGGTCAGAGCAGCGCAACAACACAACCCAGGAGTTTACCATTTGTTTTGCGGTCTTGGTAAGGAGAAATCCAACCAAATTACAAAACTCGGCATAATTAGATTAAAAAGTAGAGAAAGTGGTAGATAAGGCCAAGATCGTCTAAATGGGTAGAATTCTTGCAGATGATGAAAAGATGAGCGCCGAACAGAGGGCGCGATGGTATACCACCGGCGTTAAATATAAGCGAAAAATGTGAAATAATGCGAAAAAATTGTATATAGTGTATGCAATTTGTGTGCTCTCTTGCGGCCCTGCTGTTGCACTGGTGATTTAATGTGTTTGAATAAAACATTTCAGCAGAGTATGATAATAAAAAATACATAGAAGCAACGGCCTGTGCATGGCAAATGAACCGAATTACTTTTTATTCACACATTTTATCTGTGCTTGCCTACCCTGGTACTGTTGTCCATCGCTGCATGTTGTTGTTTCCTGAAAAGACCTAAGGTTAGTGGCCTGAATTCATCTCCTTTTATCGGCGCCACCATCAGTCCTGCACACACACACACACGGGTGGCGGCGGCGGCGCTGGCGGTGAAGGTAAAGGTGGAGGTGGCGGCAAAGGTGACGATGGCGGTGGCGGGTGAAATAACCATCCACCAGAGGAACGCTATGTGACCACTAATACATAAAGCAGCGTCTTATCTGCCATTGTGCTCCTCGCGAGGGTAAGGGAAATATCTTCTTCCTCCTGCTCCTGCGGCCGCCGACATATTTCTCCGTGGCTGCCTGCCTGTCAGGTGGCCATTATTCCCCATTATTCCAGCCATTAGGGCCTCTTCGGGCAGGACATGCTCTCTCCCGGGAGTCTCAATGGATTCTGATTATGCCTCATCGCTCTTACAATTCCTTATCACGAGGGTCTGCTGCTCCTGTGCCCGTGCCTCCCTCTGCGGCTTGGCGATGACTGCTATGTGCCGCCTGTCTGTCTTGCCTGTAGCTTTTATTGTCCATTATCGTAAAGATCTGTTCGTTACTCTGTGCGTTTGCTTCACACTACGGCTATAATGGAAGGTGTGGGCTTGCTCCTTTTCTCTGCCAGCCTCCGTTGCCCATATTTTACTCTTCTCTCTCTCTCTCTCTCTCTCTCTCTCTGTGTGTGTGTGTGTGTGTGTGTGTGTGTGTGCGTGTGTTTGTGTGTGTGTTTGCGCGCGCGTGTGTATTCAGCCATGAAGCATAGCAGTTCTTGATCATCACAACAGCATCGTACAATAACATTCCATCATGCAGGGCCGGATGTAGGAATGGCCAATCTGGACAGTTGCCCGGGGCCTCAACAACAAGGGGCCTCCACAGCCAGCGGTCTTCACAGCCAAGGGTCTCCACATAACTCATGAAAGGAAATTTTTCAGTCTCCATTTCATGTAAATATCAATGACCTAAAAGACAATGACCACTGTTATAATTTTTGAGTTTATCATTTTATTCCATAGAACCGGCATTGGCTCTCTTGTGGAGTCTAGTGGCCGGTCCCAACCAGCTGGTGTTGCGGGCAAATTTTATAAGTGGCTGCCGAGATATACGACTCTTGTTTGGCCCAAGATGCCGCCCCCCCCCCCCCGCCCTCGGTGTTCCTCTTGGCCAAAGTCGCTGAAGTTATGGTTGATTGAAGATCTAGACATCATGTGGCTAATCTTCCGCCACTCAGTGATGGTGGGATTTGAATCCGGGTCTTTGGGACCACCACGTTAACGCGCCGACCACTTGGCCACAGCCTCCCCATCAGTAAAACTGAGTTCATAATGAACAAACTTCATACTATAGTGTTATGATAGGCTCATTCACTTGGTCTTTGTGAGTAATGCACATGCCTTTTTCCAATAAATGGATTTCGATACACTGATCTAAGACTTTGCAAGGGCCGTCTCGTTATATGCCTAGTAGCCTATATGTAAATATGTATAGCTACCGAACTTGATTTTTATGAATGACCATGATTGGCCTGATTGAATATTTAGATTTCTTATACTAGATACGCAGGAGCTTCTTAAATTCTTATATATTGATCATGATGTTTAAATATTTATTTCTTTATTCAGATTCTTTCTATGTACTTGAAGAGTATACGGATGACTGTAACCGTCTCGTCGCCTTTTAGTATTCTAAGGAAAGGTGGGACTCCCCTACTGAAGGCTGCTTAGGGACTTCCACAAGTCTAAATTCGGCCCATAGCAGCCCTCCACAACTCGAACGCCTATATATATATATATATATATATATATATATATATATATATATATATATATATATATATATATATATATATATATATATATATATATATATATATATATATATATATATAAATGAAACAAGCAATATAGTAGTATACCATCTACAAATTCCAATCTCTTTAAATCAATTAAAAACAAACAAGCAGAAAGTATGAATAGGGTACATAAACGAAGGGTGGACTCACCTGTAACCCGAAGTAGAGGAGGTTAGTGCTTGCATTAAGAATACTGTTAGTGAGACGAATCAAGAAGCGTTAGCCACCTACCTTGTGCAGACATGTGTACTATCGTCATCAGCAGCAGCTAGATCAGGTGGCGAACCCAGTCTCTTGCTTTTCTTCGTTAGTCTAATCAGCAGTCCTTTAAACGTTACTTGTCCTGGAAAGGGAAAAACAACATTGGGTTCGTTGTAAATTGGGGTAGAAAATATAATAGTGGTCACTCGCTTTTCTATTTCTTTCTCATAAGTATCGGTCTTACCGCACACACACACACACACACACACACACACACACACACACACACACACGCACGCACGCACGTACCCTTCACCCCCTTCACAAAGCCAGGTAGCACGCACAGGTGTCATTGTTCTGAAGTGCCAATATTCCATCCCTTCTTCCCGCCTTCCAGCCTTCCCGCGCCCTTTCCTCCTCCCTTTTCTACATATCTCCCTCCAACTTTCTCCCTAGCCCGCGTCCTTTCCTCCTCCCTTTTCTACATATCTCCCTCCAACTTTCTCCCTAGCCCGCGTCCTTTCCTCCTCCCTTTTCTACATATCTCCCTCCAACTTTCTCCCTAGCCCGCGTCCTTTCCTCCTTCTTTCCTGCGTATCTCCCTCCATCCTTTCCCTACCTCTCTACCAGCTCCGTGTCGTCAATAATATAATCAACAACAGAATCATGGAGACGCACAACAGTACCAGGAGAGCATGTCCATAAAAATGTATAATGATCAGAGCGCTGACAAAGAAGTAAGGAACAAAAGGAAAGATGTCGTGACAATAGCAGACTTGGACCACGTTACCAAAGGATACAACACGGTAATGATACTTACGGCCTGACTTAGGAGATTTTAAGTGTGTCAGAGTCCGTCAAATGGGGAAGTAAAAGAGACCCGAAGGAGGACCCACGAAACCTCCCTCCTGCCCCTCACGCCAAGGTACAGACAGGTTCACTCTCCTCCACCTGTCCCCTTGCTTTCTGTTTCTCTCCCTGCGTTCCCCTTGTCCCTTTGTTTCATCTGTTCCCCCTGGTTCCTCTGTCCCCTTCTTTTCCCTTTCTTTCATTTCCTCTCCTTTCATCTTCTCTCTACCCTTCCCCAGGTTCACTCTCCTCCACCTGTCTCCTTGCTTTCTGTTTCTCTCCCTGCGTTCCCCCCTGTCCCTCTGTTTACTCTACCCCCTCCTTTTCCCTTTCTTTCATTTTATCTCCTTTCATCTTCCTCCTTTATTCTCACGTCTCTCTACCCTCTCCCAGGTTCACTCTCCTCCACCTGTCTCCTTGCTTTCTGTTTCTCTCCCTGCGTTTCCCCCTGTCCCTCTGTTTCCTCTGTACCCTCCTTTTCCCTTTCTTTCATTTTCTCTCCTTTCATCTTCCTCCTTTATTCTCACGTCTCTCTACCCTCTCCCAGGTTCACTCCCCTCCAACCATGTCCTTTCTTACTCTTTCCCTCCCTTCTCGTTTTCCCTTCCTCCATCCTTCTCCCTCCCTCTCAACCTGTGTCACTCTCCTTCAGATTGTCACCCTCCCCCCACCTACACTCCCACCAATAAGACACAAACAACTTTACCCTCCCTCCCTCCCTTTCTGAGTCCTTCGTCTTAATCTCCCCCGATCTGTCCTTCATTCTCCCTTCCTCTGCACCTCTGTCCCCTCTTCTCCCCTCCCTCTCAATTTCTCTTCTTTCATCTTTCTCCTTTATACTCACGTCTCTTTGTCCTTTCACTTTTTTTTTTTTAGCTCTACTGCTGCACTCTTTCCTCTCCCCTACCTTCGCATACCTCTTTTTTTCCCCTTCCTCCTCGACATCTCTCCTCCCTTTTTTTCTCCCTTTCCCTCGTTTACTCTGTCCTACCCTTTTGCTTTTCACCCATTTTACCCACACCCCTTCTCCTGTCTTTACCTTCCCACCTTTCTGTTCCCTCTCCACCGCCCTTCCATCCTACCTTTCACAGCACAATACATACATTTCCATCCCTTCTTTACTTGTTTTATTCCTTACTTATATATTACTTTTCTTCTCTCTCATGTCTTTTCCCCTCCTCTCCATTCTATTCCCTCTCCCCCGCACTTCCATTCCACCTTCCAGAGCAAATACATACAATTCTACCCTCCCATCATTCTTCCACCCCACCCCCCCACCCCCTCTATTCTTCGTTCTCCTTCTGCACTTCTTTCCTTCCTTTCCCTTCCCCCCACCCCCCAAAAGCATCACATACAGTTCGCAATGAGTCACACTAAGGGTAAGCAAACAAGATGGGCAGTAATGGCGCCACTAAATCAATAGCGAGACTCCTGCAGGCGAAACAGTCTTCTGCTCTCCTCAATCACCCCGTTCTCGGCTCCGGGCGGTAACCAGGAAGACGGACGGAGAGCCAAAGCGATGCGCACTTCGCGAGATTTTCTGAATTCACAAATGCGAGACTGATGGCGGAAACTGTGCGGCCTCGAGAGACATACTGAGGACGCTGGGGGAGTTACGATGAGAGAGAGAGAGAGAGAGAGAGAGAGAGAGAGAGAGAGAGAGAGAGAGAGAGAGAGAGAGAGAGAGAGAGAGAGAGAGAGAGAGAGAGAGAGAGAGAGAGAGCAGGGACAGGTATGATAGCAGGTAAGCAGAAAGAGAGACGCAGAGAGGCAGGTAAGAGATTAGGCAGAAAGAGAGGGCGGGAGTCAGGGAGATAAGTAGAGGAAGGAAGACAGAGAGGCAGGCAGGGAGAAAGACAGGGAGGCAAAGGGGCAGACAAGAAGGAAGCAAGAAAGGAGGGAGGCAAGGAAGAAGGGAGGAAATGAGGCAAAGAAGCAGAGAGGAAGAATGGAGAGGAAGAGGGGAGAAAGGGAGGCAAGGAAGAAGGGAGGAAGGGAGGAAAGGAAGAGGGAAGAAAGGGAGACAAGGAAGAAGGGAGGAAGGGAGGCAAAGAAGAAGGGAGGAAGGGAGGAAAGGAAGAGGGAAGAAAGGGAGACAAGGAAGAAGGGAGGAAGGGAGACAAGGAAGAAGGGAGGAAGGGAGGCAAGAAGGGAGGAAGGGCAAGATGACGTAGACAAACAATTAGTTCAGCGATTAGGCAGAAAGCAAGCCATGTCAAAATTTCCGTCCCCTGTATTTCGTTAAAGTAAGAAGTAAGTAGAAATTCCGTCATATGAAAAGTCAGACTAGAAGATCAGTGCTTAACTATACATGCGATAAACACGGACACTGCACAGCGCAATAGCAACGATAGCATGTAAGGTAAGTAAACGCCACCAGCACCACAGACACGTTAGGTCCGCCCGCCACTCTATGAACCACTTCCTTTCCTTCCTCCTCCTCAGTGTCGGTAGTGGTTTCCCTCCCCCGAGGAAAGAGGAGCCATTTTTGATGCTGCCAGATATACACTTGAAGAGAGAGAGAGAGGGAGGGGGGGGAGAGAGGAGAGAGAGAGAGAGAGAGAGAGAGAGAGAGAGAGAGAGAGAGAGAGAGAGAGAGAGAGAGAGAGAGAGAGAGAGAGAGAGAGAGAGAGAGAGAGAGAGAGAGAGAGAGAGAGAGAGAGAGAGAGAGAGAGAGAGAGAGAGAGAGAGAGAGAGAGAGAGAGAGAGAGAGAGAGAGAGAGAGAGAGAGAGAGAGAGAGAGAGAGAGAGAGAGAGAGAGAGAGAGAGAGAGAGAGAGAGAGAGAGAGAGAGAGAGAGAGATTTTCTTTTTAGAACTTTTCTCAGGGGATTTTTTTCAATGTCTGATTTTTTTTAAAGTAAAGGAAGCAGCTCAAGAGTAAAAAACAAAAAAATAAACGAGATAAGAAAAATCTCGCTGTGTACTGTTCTCGCAAGACGACATGAGTAGACTTCAAAAGGAGGGGCAAAATCGGTATAGGAGTGTCTCGATCGTACCCTCTCGATAGGGTTCAAGCCGTAAGGAGGAAATAGAAAGGAAGGCGGACTTTTCCAGTGTTTACCAGTAAAGGAAATTAAATATGGTAGATACTAGTTAACTCTTGCATTAGAAATATGGACAACATAAAAATGAGTTAGAGTCGAAAGTCTTGTGTAGCGAAGCCGCGGGGTGGGGAAGCCATGTAGTTAGCAAGTTCAGTATAAATATGCTGACAGAAGATGGAAAGGGAAGGAACACTGCGGTTGGGTTCTTAAGAGGTAGAAGACAATCAGTAGGGGGGAGGAAGCTGATGAAATGAAAAGCCTTTGACTACTGTAGGAGAGGAACCCCCACCCATGAGATGAAAGGGACAGACAAGATCCATGCACATAGTTAGCAACTGGGCGTGGGGAAAAACAGGTGGAGATGATACAAAACCCCCAATAAAGTATAATTTTCGTTGTCTTTTCCTACACTAAGATAATCATAACTTTTTACATAAGATACTGAAATTAAACCATCGTCAATTTTCATGTTGAACTTTCCCACGTGTTTCTTTTTCTTATTATAGTTTTAGAAGTTATACTGTTTTTTTTTTTTATTGCCTCTGGAAGATTGTAGTTTCATGTTTCTGCTTTCCCGAATTAGCAGCCTAGTTTTTCAACACATTTTACAGTGATTTTGTTTTTCTATTTTACTTCCTACTTCAAGCACAGCTTCTAACAGAATTTTGGTGAATGATGAATAGGTAATGATGACTGCAAGTTCAGGTTTCCTATTATACAGGCTCATCAAGTTTGTAAGTGATCTTCTACCAAGTGTTTTTTTCTCTCGTCTTAGGCTGATCATAATTTCCTATCTAACATGTATGTGGGCCTACGACCGTTCTTGTGGAATGTTACATTTTTTTTTAATTATATCACGCCTGTTTGTGAGGGTATAATCATTCTTTTTTCTTACTCCAGAAGGAGATTTTATGCTGATTTTCACCAGATTTGCAACATTTTCGGCATATATATTTATAATTTTCAAAGAATATATATATATATATATATATATATATATATATATATATATATATATATATATATATATATATATATATATATATATTCACACACACACACACACACACACACACACACACACACACACACACACATATTCATACATCACGTATTGTTACAGATCATGTCACAGATGGAGCGATAAACATCAGCGACGCGTCACCGTGTCCCGAGAAGAATATGCCCCCATAAGAGCGGTGATGCTCGGCGAACGAGTGATGCTGCAGCAGCGGGAGAACACTGTCCTCACATCACCCACGGACGCGAGGTCACAATACACAAGTTTCGGCGGTGGAACCTTAAAGGTGCAGTGGCAGGAGACAGGGGCCGGGCGGGCGGCTCCCTCCGTGCGGCGCGCTCCCTTATACGCTTACTCCACTAGATGACCTGTTTTTTGCACATTATAGATAATAGGACTGATGAAGAAAACACCATCATCAGTAATGGGCACAACACTCTTGAGCATAACAGTAATAAGGTGGTGTTTTGTAACGCAAAGGTGGTGGCGGAAGAGTTGCTGGTGGTAGTGAGGATGGTGGTGAATGTGACGGATGTTGGCGGTGGTGGTGGCTGTGATGATGATAATGGTGGTAGTGGTGGTGGTGGTGGTGGTGGAAAGGGTGCTGCAGGTGGTGGTGGTTGCGGTGGTGCTTGTCGTGCACAGCCACAGCAGTGAACAAAAAGAAGCTATCTGTCCTGATCACCACCTACACATCTAGATTAAAAGTGCCAAGCCTTTTCAATTCATCAAGTAATAAAGGGAAATATGTTTCACTATGCATAGTCATGGTGTAATTGATAGTTTGAAATATAATCAACTAAACTGTAAACATTGAACATATCAGTCACGTACGGAATGCTGCAAATCCGATAACAACGAGATTTTCTGTCTGTCCGAACTCGGACAAAAATGACGTGTTAGTCATTATGAAACTAAACGACAAAAAGAGATTTTTAGTATTATGGGTAAAATAACATAGCAAACATATGAGACGATGAACATCCAAGTAGAAAATTTTCCTCCTTGAATATCATTAGAGAAAATATTTGAGAAATCAAGTGAAAATTAACAAATGAATGTACATAGGTAAACAGTGCACTGTAAATAGTCGCCAGTCTTCACCTGAGGGCAACATAAATCTGGCCACGCCGTGAAAATAACGGTGCAGTATTAATAATGAGGCAAGAGGCAGATGATCGGGGCGACGGAACAAGACAGTGACAGCCCCTAAGACTTTGTCCACTGTCTTTGAAATGCTTAATCAACTATGACAACAATGGCCAATCGCAAATTAGAAGAAAATAACGACTGATTGACTGACTTTATACAGAAAAGAAAAGAAAACATAAACTATCATAACACTGAAGTCACTGGGTGCTGAATGGGGAATGAATAAAAAAAAATCATAGATTAGCCAAGCTTCCATCCAGCATATATCAATAGATACATGAATAAATTGTATATATTTGTGTGTGTGTATATATATATATATATATATATATATATATATATATATATATATATATATATATATATATATATATATATATACATATATATATATATATATATATATATATATATATATATATATATATATATATATATATATATATATATATATATATATATATATATATATATATATATATATATATATATATATATATATATATATATATATATATATATATATATATATATATATATATATATATATATATATATATATATATATATATATATATTATATATATATATATATATATATATATATATATATATATATATATATATATATATATATATATATATATATATATATATATATATCTATGTGGCCTCAGGCTATATGCGGACCCAATATACTTGCATCACCGCCCAGCATCAACACACACGCACCTCTTGTTTACACGATCGAGACACAGCACTCAGGAGAAAGCTGGCTATTTAAAGACGCTAATGGGTGTTGCGGAGGTGATGTTGTTGGTGGTACTAGAGATGATAATGGTGGTTAAAAAAGCTGTTGTGGTTGTTGTGGCAATGGTTCTGGCAAGGTTGGTTTGATTTAAACTGAATGATTTAAATCAAGTGATTTAAATCGACTAAAATCAGAATAAGAAAATTATGATTTAAATCATAATTAATATACTGTCTTTAAAATTATTTAAGTGTTATATCAAAGGTAAAATATCTAATGATTTAAGTGTGTGTGTGTATATATATATATATATATATATATATATATATATATATATATATATATATATATATATATATATATATATATATATATATGAGGAAGAAGGAAGAACATGTGAACCAGTTGTAGAGGAAAAGTATCAAGTCCACTTGTCCTGTACTAATCCTGTACTGATCCGGTAGCAAGTCAGGCACCAGTGAATCATTGCCGTCTCTTACAAGAAAAATATTTAAAAGCATAAAAAAAGAAAGTAAGGTATTTTTGTTGATAATAACAATAAATGTAATTATGAAGTTTAATGAGTTTAATTCTTTTTTAATGCAAAGTAACATGATTAAGTCTAATTTCTTATTAATATGATCCAAATTTGACAACATATAAATAGACAAGTTGGCAACTTATGATTTTTATGGCTACTTATGATTTTTATGTGAAAAACTCATCTTGGGTAATGTATATTAAAATAAGGTTTCATTTAACATTGGCCAAGTTTAATACAAGAAAATGGCCTCATAAGACTGAAACAAATAATCAGTGGAAACAAACAAGGATTAATGCAAAAAAAAAATCAGTTAAATAAAAAAACTCGATTTAAATATAAAAAAAAATCCGATTTAAATCAAATAAGTCGTTTTTTTATTTAAAAAAAAATCATGATTTTTTCCGACCCTGGGTTCTGGAGGTGCTGATGGGAATGATGGTAGTGACGATCCTATAAGGGTGAAGATGAGAGTCGTGGGGTAGTCAGTAGTGACGGTGGTGTAGGTAGGGGTGGTGGTGGTGGTGGTGGGTAGTAATTCCAAGACAAATAAATACCAAACCAAAGAAAAAAACTGTCGCACATCGCCCTCAACTTACGTGAGAGTTAAGCAAGTTATCGATGTTTTGCTCCTTTATTTTCACCTTCATGGCTCTGTTGTTGTTGTTGTTGTTGTTGTTACTGTGATGTTAGCGGTAATGGTAATGATGGGGGGGGGGGTTCTGGTTGTAAAAGCAATGATAATGGTGGTGGGGGGGTACTGCTTGTAATAGCAATGATAATTAAAACAACCAATTAAAGACAAAGTTATAATGATGTTACCAACATAGCTATACCGAAAAGAGCGTCACTACCACCACCAACACCACCAGCTCCAACACCAACATCACCACCACCAACAACAACAACAATGTCAACATCAACACCACTAACAACAACAACATCAATACCAACTTCACCAACACCACCACCACTACCACCACCACCAACAACAACAACAACAACATCACCACCACCACCAACAACAACAACATCACCACCAACAACAACATCATCACCAATAACAATAACAACAACACCATCATCACTAACACCACCGCCACCAACAACAACAAAAACAACGACGACGAAAGCTGCAATATCACAGGTAGGATAAACAACAACAACAACAACAACAACAACAACAATGACTGGTGGTGTTATTGTTATTGTTCTCCTTGCTCTTCTGACTTTTGTTGATCGACGCTTTTATTAATCGTGTTGTTCATGCATCATTTTTTATCGTGTTGGTGCAACTCTCAAAATATCGTTTACACTTTTACTTTCCTCTCCTGCTCTATTTCTTTTTCCTGCTCTTCGTGCTAGCGCTGAGTATACATTTCCATTAGCAGTGGCGGCGATGTCTAATTAGGGTACCATTTCTGCTTACGGTGACAGTGGTGCGGAGCTGGTGGGTTCGCGCGGGATGCAGGCATAATACTCCGCCAGGTGGTAATATTAACCTTGAATGCCACAATCACGAGCTAATTCTCCCTCACACACCTGAATTAGGGACCAACTCGAGTGAGAGAATCTGTCCCTGCCGTTCCGCTCCCATTTATGCTTTCCACCCTCCCGTACTCACCTCTGCCACCAGTTCGTTTCCACCCATCCGTTCCTACCTCTATCTACCCCTTCCCTTCTCACCCTCCCCTGGCTACACCTTCCAGCACGCCCAGTGAAGCCTTGGTTTCCTTCAGTTTCGAAATTCCTCTGTGCAATTGAACAACTAAACTACTCGCTATGCTTGGGGAATTAAGGGGAGTAGGGCGGAGATTTCTCGCTAAGGCACATGGGCCGTAATTCGAAATTCCTCGGTGCGCTGAATTAACTAACCTGCTCGTACTACAGGGGAGAGCTAAGATATACAGAGCGGTGAATTCTCGCATATAAGACATAAAGCGTGTTTTGAAATTTCTCTGTGCGAGGAATAAAAGATGATCCGATAAGAAATAATCAAACGGACTATTTTCTCTTTAGGCATGTCTTTTTTTTTTCTCTCTCTCCCGCATGAGTGCTCTTGATCAACACTCAAAGTACTGTCCAGCCTAACTCACCTTGGCGTTGACATGTGTATTAGTAGGGATGTTTGTAGAGGGGATCAACAACGTCTTTTGAAGCGAGGTTGAGAGAGAGAGAGAGAGAGAGAGAGAGAGAGAGAGAGAGAGAGAGAGAGAGCGAGAGCGAGAGAGAGAGCGAGAGAGAGAGAGAGAGAGAGAGAGAGAGAGAGAGAGAGAGAGATCCACTACATAAAGACATACAGATAGAAAGAAAAAACAGAGAAAGAGAGAAAGAAAGTAATAATCACATAAGAAAACTTTCGCGAGGCAACACAGAGACAGATGAAACAAATTCAAGCAAGTGCCCCTTCAGACAGCAGCAGCAGCATCAAGAGGAGCGCCCTTGGGAGATGCACACAATAAGTCTTTGCCACTCCACATTTCTTGCCACTTTCTTTCTTTCTCGCTAAAAATGTGTGCGAGACCTTCCGAGGAGAAAGTGGGTATACAGCATTAATTAAAGACAGGCAGGCGGGGGGAGGGGGGGGGGAAGCTTCATTGTTGTTTAGAAGAGATACATACGCACAAAGGAGTCGCGTTTCACGGTGTTTTCCTTTTCGTTATAAATGTGGGCGAGAACCTCCAAGAACGGAATGAATATACAAACTCTACTGTATGGAAAATAAAGCCCTGGAAAAAAAAATGGTGAATGTTTGTCCAACTGCTTCCTAACTCCCCCTCACCCACCCCCTCCCACACCCCGCCCCACCCACGACCCCTTCTGCTGCCAGACGCCACACACCCACGCGCGCAGCAAACACGGAGAAACTTTAAGTAAATAGTCACAGAAAAGGACAGGCTTCCAACGGCGCAGCGAAAATTAAGAGACTGGGAGGAGTAATTGAGAGGAGCGGTGCAACGAACGGCTTGAGGCTACGATTCATTTAACAGCGATATTTTTTTTTTTTTTTTTTTTTTTTACAGCAGAGGAGACAGTGCAAGGGCGTAAAAAAGCTAAACAATAATGAAAGAAAAAAGCCCGCTACTTGCTCCTCCTGTGTGAAGCCGTACATATATTATTGTGTGTGTGTGTGTGTGTGTGTCTGTGTGTGTGTGTGTGTGTGTGTGTGTGTGTGTGTGTGTGTGTGTGTGTATGGTTAAACAGTAAAAGGACGCTGAAAAGCATTAGAGATGGAACAAAACTGAATTTAATCTAGTCTATCCTGGTACACGATTTTTGTTCATTTACGGAAAGTACCTGTGCCTGGACTGTGTGTGTGTGTGTGTGTGTGTGTGTGTGTGTGTGTGTGTGTGTGTGTGTGTGTGTGTGTGTGTAGGGTTATGCAATAAACTGGAACTAAAAGCCATCATAGGCAGGACAAAAGCTGAATTTAGTCTACAATGCTCTGACAGTTGATTATTTTTTGTTCAGTTAAGTATTCTCATTGGACGCGAGTGGAAAAAGCGTTACGTATGTAGGGCCAGGCAGTAAAGAGAGAAGGATAGGCATTTTAGGCGGGACAAGTGACAGGGCTGACTTTAATCTTAATTTTCCGAACACACGATTTTTTTTCCGGCTCAGAATTTTCGTTGAAGGGAAGCGGAAAAACGGTTAATTGAGCGGAAGAATGTGTTAAGGCGTGCTGATACGAATTACTGATGGAGAAACGAGCGATTGAACGACGAATTGATGTAAAGGAAGCTGATCATGCGGATAGAATGAGTGATGAAAAGAACACTGTAATTTAAATACAAATCCCACACTTATACTACAATGAAATATCCAAACAGCGGCGGAGGTGATTGCTGTTGAATGATGATAATGAAGAGGAGGAAGAAAAGGAAACGAATAATGAGGATGAGGATGACGATGATGGTGATGATAATGATAATACCTATGATTCTGAAAATACGGGGTAGTGAGGAAAAAACAGTTACGGGTTGTTGGTATTGATGTTGGTGGAGGAGGAAGAGGAAGAGGAGGAGGAGGAGAAGGATGATGATGATGATATTGATGGTGATAATAACAATGACAACGATGATGATGATAATAATGATGATTCTGAATATAAAGGGCACTAAAGGAGAAGACAGTTCCGGGTTGGCGGCGCAGCGGTGGTAGTGGCGGTGGTGGTGATGGCGGTGCCGGTGGTGGTGGTGGTGATCAGTACCATAACAAATCATTAAGGCACTGCGGCGTGTTCTATCCTAATGGAGCTGCGGGGCCCCTCATGTTCTCGATGGGATGGGCTGTATTAACGAGACCCTAATGGCGGATCATGGCTGCTGAATTATACCGCTGACGCACTGCTGGTGAGACATAACTGACAGTGTATGTACGTCACGCTGTCTGCTGAGGGTGTATTGTAGTGGTGATGGTGGTGGCGGTGGTAGTGGTGATGGCGGTAGTGGTGCTTCCAGGGGTTATATAATCAGAGGACGGAAAAAACGGGGTGATATGGGAGGAGGGTGGTGATGGTAGTGGTGGTGGTGGTGGTGATGGTGGTGGTGATAAGTGTTGGACGTAAGAGTAGTGGTGGTAGTGGCAGCTGTAGCGGTGGTGATAGTGGTGATAAGTATTGTAAGTATAAGTTGCGGTGGTGGTGGTGATGGAGGTGGTTGGGGTCAGTCCTTGAGAGGAGCGGAAAGGAAGGGAAGGAAGGAAGGGAGGAAAGGAAGGGGGCCAAGGCTGCGTGGGAGTTGTAGTGGTGGGTAGGGGGGTATTGGAGCAGTGCTGGAGGCTGGCCAACTTTGTGGATGTGAAGGGGGGGGAGGGGGTGAAGGAGGAGGATTGTGTGAACCTTGCTGGTGGTGGTGGTGGGAGTTGTTGTCGTGAGCGGGCGTCGTGGTACAGGCGAAGAAGAGGAAGAAGAAAAAGAAGAAGTAAACGGAAAAGAAGTTAGAGGAGAAGAAGAAATGAAAAAGAAGAAAAAGAAACGATAATTCAGAAATGTTCGTGTTAGGTGTATGTGTGTGTGTGTGTGTGTGTGTGTGTGTGAGAGAGAGAGAGAGAGAGAGAGAGAGAGAGAGAGAGAGAGAGAGAGAGAGAGAGAGAGAGAGAGAGAGAGAGAGAGAGAGAGAGAGAGAGAGAGAGAGAGAGAGAGAGAGAGAGAGAGAGAGAGAGAGAGAGAGAGAGAGAGAGAGAGAGAGAGAGAGAGAGAGAGAGAGAGAGAGAGAGAGAGAGAGAGAGAGAGAGAGAGAGAGAGAGAGAGAGAGAGAGAGACAAAGGCAACGAAAAATAGTGTACAAATGAAACCCCCCCACGATATGCTGCTCGACACAAACATACAACATTCCCCCTCCCATACCCACCGACAAACGTGTCTTTTAAATTTACTTTACTGTGTCTAAATAGGCGATGCGGCTAGTGTTTCCAGCGGCGCCGCGCCACGCAGACCAGTGACAGCGTGCGCCGGAGCATTGGTGACATTTTATCGGCATTGGGGTAGGCGGTGGCTGAGGGGGTAGGTGGTGGCTGAGTGGTTAGCGTACGGGCCCCACCTTCATCACGCCATGGACAACGTCGATTCGAATCCCCACGCTACCACCTGGGATTTTCCAGTCACCGCCGAGTGGCCTAAGACTACCCACATGCTGTCCTGAAGACCACCCATCAACCCGGACTCTAGAAGAAACCGTCCAAGTGAATCAAAAATGAGTTCCGGGGGGCAGCATGAGCCAAGCATAACTGGCGCCACTATAAAAATTGCCTGCGCCATAACGGGCTTGGGCCGACCACCAAGCCCCTGAAGAAAGCCTACCGGCGCTATAGGCAGAGATGTAAAAAAAAAAAAAAAAACACTGATGGGCGCCACGCAACAGTAACACAAACACTCGCAATGAAAACACTTTCCAATGAGCAAATGTTGACATTATCGAGCTGGGTTTGAGTCTGGTTCACGAAAAGAATCCAACCGACCATCCCTTTAACTTGTTCCCACATTTCCACTATTTTTCTCTCCTCCAAAAGCAGTGAGACTATTATTTTGCTCCTTTTCCTCCGTTTACACGTACTCAAAGGACCATGGCTTACAGTCATCCTCGTTCTTGGCAACGCTGGGAGCAGTTCACCGAAGGAAGTTACAAAGAGCCATTCCGGGAAAAAAACAACCGTAACCACAAGCAATCTTTCATTCACTCATGATAACTAGTTTTTTTTTTTTAGAAAATGACCAGTAAGTTTGTAAAATGCCCGTATCCAAAGTCTTTCGCTAATGACGGAAAATGTTTGGCTAGTTTGCAAAATGATTGACGATTGTCTTTTTTCAGCTAAATGATATCAAAACTTTGGACAGTTCGCTCAACGTTTTTCATATTTCATAATCAAAAACATCAATTAGTTTCTGATCGTATCGTAAACATAAGAATAAAAAGGCTCCTGAGCGTTCTACCCAAAAAGTTTATTCTTCTTCCCACCTCCTTCCCTCTTCCCGGAGAAAAAGAAAAATACCCAAAGTCGTGGCAGCAGGACTACTTACCACTCAAACTTTTCACGCAGGCGTTGCTCCGGGCGACTCCTGCACTCAACACATTAAAACGGCTTCTATTACCGTGTTGCCCCAGGCGCGTCTACACCTCCGAGCAGACGCCGCTTTTTGTAATTTGCCCTGTGTGTGTGTGTGTGTGTGTGTGTGTGTGTGTGTGTGTGTGTGTATATATATGTGTGTGTGTGTGTGTGTGTGTGTGTGTGTGTGTGTATACTATCGCTACTATGCCATTAAAAGTTTTATCTTACACAAAAAAGTTATACCAGGATGTTGTCTGCAAGGAGGAGGATAAGGAGGAAGAGAAAGAGGAGGAGCAGGAGGAGGAGGAGGAGGAGGAGGAGGAGGAGGAGGAGGAGGAGGAGGAGGAGGAGGAAAAGGAGGAGGAGGAGGACCAAACTATGTAACTAGGACCAAACTGTGTAACTAATGTTTCCAGACACACACTCTCTCTCTCTCTCTCTCTCTCTCTCTCTCTCTCTCTCTCTCTCTCTCTCTCTCTCTCTCTCTCTCTCTTTCCATGTATGTATGCGTCTATCTATCTATCTATCTATCTATCTATCTATCTACCTATCCGTTATTTTTGTTTTGCTTTGAAGCTCGCGGTGGAAAACAAAAAAAGCAGAAACACAAACACAAAAAAATTCAGAGTGCCTTCAGCGTTGACCAACACCCACCCGTACACTCTATCCTCGGCCCAATACTAGCAGTGGGTCCCTTGGCCATTAGTGAAATCCCCGAAATATGCAGACGAAAAAAGTTTTGCCTGGGTGGCCACAGCCCTTTCTCTTTCTCCTTCTTGAGCGGTCAAAGTATTTTGCATGGTGAAAAAAATACTATTTCCAGAAGGTAGTAAGCTTCCGAGGCTGGTGTTCTTGTGTATTAGTTCTGACTAGCCACTCCTCGCCAAGGCAGGGAACGCATAATGCCGTCTGAATGGACGAGTTCATGAACATGCAAGTGAGCTGCGAGTGAGCGGCCTCGAGAGCAGCGTAACACAATTCTGAATTCTGTGCACGGAGGCATCACCTTCGTCCATGAAATATTCCGCAAGGGTATAAGCATCAGCATATTCATGAAACACATATACAGCATCACCAAATAATGCTCGTTACCGTGTGTGTGTGTGTGTGTGTGTGTGTGTGTGTGTGTGTGTGTGTGAGAGAGAGAGGAAGTGAGTTACCCTGCGCCACTAACGGGCTGGGCCGTCCATAAGGCCCCCTCAAGAAAGCCTAACGGCTCTACAGGCAGCACTTAAGAAAATACAGCAGCCCTGAGCAAGGCTGTTTCGTAATCAATATTGATGCTACACTCACCTTAAAACCTTCTTTTTATACGTTTTTAATTGTCTACTTACATATATTTAAACAATATATATATATATATATATATATATATATATATATATATATATATATATATATATATATATATATATATCTATATATATATATATATATATATATATATATATATATATATATATATATATATATATATATATATATATATATATATATATATATATATATATATTTTTTTTTTTATCATGCAAGTAAATGTACTGTAGGGACGCAATATAAATACTTTAATATTATCAATTGTGCGACTTGCTTGTACTTGAGACATGAGAATACTGCTAATAGTGTATACCTGCATTGATGTGCTCAAGCGATAAAAAAAATTACGAAAATACTATAAACTGTGCATCGTGTTTACATCCTACTAATGAAACAAAAATATTAGGGTCTTCTTGCTGCCTCATTTACAATCTATAATTCCTAAAGCACCATACTGTACACCATGCAGCAAGCTCCTACACTGGCTGCGAACAGTGTACATACTGCGAACTGATGCTGGATAAACTTGCAATGCTCTTTGCTATTTGAGCCTCATAAAGCAATGTTCGTGGCTGTCAATCTTACATTCAGGATTCAAGGCAGTTTGAATCCCGCTGATGTCACTCTCCATTCATTTGATCACCATTCAAAAGGCGGCTGGGAATGGCTATCTATCAGGGAGGATCAGAAAGTCGTCACCATGGCAACCTGACCGGGGCGGTGACCCTGTGTCCTGCCGGTCCATAAATAACCCAATGAAAGCTTGAAAAGAGTGAGGGAAAGAAGATTGAAAAGCAAACCGAAAAGTCATAGACTGTTTTATCCCCCAATCTTTCATTTTGCACCGAATTCATTACTTACTATGTTGATGGTATATAATTACACTCCTGTATGTATGTATGTATGTATGTATGTTTGTGTCGGCCTGTCTCCAAGCCATCGATTTTTTTTTCCTCCAACCTTTACTTTGCTTGTTAAAAAAATATTTGATGTCAAGAAGATACGCCAGCAAGTCATGCACTTTTATACTTATATATGAAAATTATAATTTCTTCTAGAACTTTTTTTCAAACCAGCAAGAAAAAGAAACACTCACTTATAAAAGACGACGAACGAATATTGCTAATTAATAATACATTGAGAAAAAAATATATACAACTGAAACTTAAAACAATACCTTGAAGTGACGGTTCAGACACATATAAAAACAATGTCACACCCCTCAAGTATAGATATATAGCATGATATATATTTTTTTAATAAATAATGTTTTATCACCCCAAAATCTATTACATTTTCTATATCGCACGTTTTTAAAAATATTTTGAGCGAGTGTTGCAAAATGAAATACATATTCAAAAGACATCAAACGTGGACACTATAGCTTTGCACACCACACGCACACACACACACGCGCGAGGACAGATCGGGCGAGTCTAAATAAATGAATAAATAAAAACATTTATGAAACACACACACACACACACACACACACACACACACACACGAGGCGAAAACGACAGTGCTAGATTTAAAGCATTATCACCCATCACCGCAGATTCAACCATTCATTCCCACTACCAACAGTTGTTTGTCTTCCCGTTCACGTAAACCAACACACACACACACACACACACACACACACACACATGCGCACGCGAACTATATAATCAGACAAGGAATTTCCCTAACCTTAATAATGCAGAAATATAGGCTAAATTTAAAAAGAATTGGACTCTCTCTCTCTCTCTCTCTCTCTCTCTCTCTCTCTCTCTCTCTCTCTCTCTCTCTCTCTCTCTCTCTCTCTCTCTCTCTCTCTCTCTCTCTCTCTCTCTCTCTCTTTAACATTGAGGGTACGTTCATTTTGAATTTTTGTGGTTACAGCGTAGTTCATTTGATTGTACAAAGTCCCTCTGCTCCCTCGAAAGTGAATCATGCGCTAGAAAAAGCATTTTCACTCTAAGAAGTACTCACGGAGATATACGTACAGACAGATGATGATTCAATCACTAAATTAGAACAAAAGCTTGCATGAAATTGGTATAGGGATGTTTAACTTACATTTTCTTTCAAGAGCTTCCACATACTCAAATAAACATTCACTCTTATAATATAAAAATTCTTAAGTACTAATTAATTTTTCAACGCTCATAAATACAGCTGAGTTCGTTCCGTTAATACTGAAACACCCGCAAACAATTCCTTAAGTGAAACTTTTAGCCAAATTTATAGCTTAACTTTCATTTCATTAATATAAATCAGTCAATAGGGGCACGCCCCCTACGCCCACACTACGACGCCAAACCCGGGGGTTCCCCTCAGCAAATCTCCCTGCTCTCCCATTCATCTCATCCCAAGTGCCTCATGGCAGAATATAACGACTCGCTTAAACCACGAACTCTGTGGGCGTTCCGTTGGCCTCCTCCAATCAGGACTGCCTCTTACAGAAACAATTCGGTGAGCAATATCAGCTTCTGGCTAACGTACCTAAAGCTCGTATATCCGGAGTTGGAGTTCACGGACTATGCAGCTAAGAGGCCTCATGCAGCTAATAGGTCTCATGGGGTAATTGCTGGTTCGACACAAAGTCATTCCAGCGATATCCCATGATTCTGCGTAGGCACTTATTAACAAAAGCATCAATCCACCTCATCAAGTCACAATTTAGCGTCCATGTCTCACAGCCGTAGAGTAAGACAGGGAGCATGTAATTACT